>NC_138960.1:2662500-2795000 GCF_965226115.1 Aulonocara stuartgranti
TTGGAATACACATGGTCTAAAGTCTTGTCTCCTCTGGTGTGGCAGGAGACATGTTGGTGGAATCTGGGGAGGACTGTCTTTAAGTTGGTGTGGTTGAAGTCGCCAGCAACAATAAAAGCAGCCTCGGGGTGTTTATTCTGGTGTTTGTTAATGGCTGCAGAAAGTTCTTTCATGGCTAGCCTAGCATTAGCGTCGGGGGGGATATACACGGCAGTGAGTATGATTGAAGTGAGTTCTCTGGGGAGATAATAAGGTCTGCATTTGACCATTAAAAACTCCGCATTAGGTGAGCAGTGACTCTCAGTAGTAGTGGAGTTCATGCACCAAGCATTGTTAATATAAATGCACAAACCTCCACCTCTGGTCTTGCCGGAGTCATCTGCTAGCCTGTCGGCTCGGTGTGTGTGGCGTCCTGCTAACTCGATAGCATTGTCCGGGCAGCTGTTGTTCAACCATGTTTCGGTGAAAAACATGACATTTGAGTCCATAATCCGTCTGTTGTTAGTGATGGAGAGCCGTATCTCATCCATTTTGTTTGCCAGAGAACGGACATTGGCGAGGAAAATACTGGGTAAAGGCAGCCGGTGTGGTGTTAGCTTTAGCTTAGCCCGTAGCCCTCCGCGCCTACCTCACCTTTGTTTACGATCTCGGCGCCGTCTGCGTGCACTTCCGCCCGGCCGGGGAGAGTGGGCAGCCTCCGGTGTTCTGGAGTTTTCTGGGATGAGTCGGAGATCGGCGATAAAACTGTTGGAGTTGTGAGTCCAGATGTCCAGAAGCTCTTGTCTGCTGTAGGTCAGCAACGCACAGCAATTCTGGACGAATAATCTGGTTAAAAGTAGATAAAAAAACCGCTAAATAGCAGATTCTGGAGAGACACTGAGCCTCGCGTTGTTCACGCGCCGCCATCATCAGAGGCTAGTGCGTCGTAGCTGCTCACTTTTTTAGTTAGTTCCTCAAAGGGGGCGAGGATGGCAACAGTCGTCTCCATTGGTGAGCGGTGAGATAGTCAGGGAGTTCGTGCTCAGACACATACACGCCCAGAACTCGCTCTTGCTCAATGAGGGACTGGAGCATGTAATACGTGCTGTTCCAGCGCGTCTGTACGTCCTGCTGCAGTCTCTTTTTTTTGGCTGGTTGACCTGTCCCTGAATGTCCTCGAGGCGGGAGTAGGCTAAGGCGGAATGTTTAAAATGCCCAACTATTTTCCTTTCCACTGCTATAGCATCAGCTATGCTCCTCTGTGCTAATAAGCGTGGGTAAACTCTTTTACATCATGTGCTAATCTCACTGGGCAGGCGTACAGACACTTTGCAGGCCAAATGTCTCTCACCTTTGCCCTAGAAACAACTCTAATATTTATCTGTGTCTGTAAGTGTGTTTGCATTGACCCTCAAAAGACTGAATGCCAACTCTCATAAGCACATTTGCAATGTGTGTATGAAAAGAAGTAAAACTACTTATTCAATAAAAGGTCACAAAATACCACTAATAAAAGGCCGGTTAGAATAATGAATTTCCCACAACTCACTGCCTCTGTTTGTATCTCTGTCACTGCAGGACCAACGTGGATCGAGAAGTCAGCGCTCTCAGGAGCCCGACAAATTCGTTGAAGAAAGAAGTGGAAGAAAAAAATACAACTGTGACGAGTTTGGGAAAGATTTTACTGTGAAAGCTTCCCTAAAAATGCATCAGGTCATCCACACTGGAGAGAGACCGTTCAGCTGTGACGAGTGTGGAAAGTCTTTTACCCACTCTGGAAACTTAAAAACACACAAACTGATCCACACTGGAGAGAGACTGTTCAGCTGTGATGAGTGTGGAAAGTCTTTTACCCACTCTGGAAGCTTAAAAACACACCAACTGATCCACACTGGAGAGAGACCGTTCAGCTGTGACGAGTGTGGAAAGTCTTTTACCCACTCTGGAAGCTTAAAAACACACCAACTGATCCACACTGGAGAGAGACCGTTCAGCTGTGACGAGTGTGGAAAGTCTTTTACCCACTCTGGAAACTTAAAAACACACCAACTGATCCACACTGGAGAGAGACTGTTCAGCTGTGAGCAGTGTGGAAAGTCTTTTACCCACTCTCGAAACTTAAAAACACACCAACTGATCCACACTGGAGAGAGACCGTTCAGCTGTGACGAGTGTGGAAAGTCTTTTACCCAATCTGGAAACTTGAAAGCACACCAACTCATCCACACTGGAGAGAGACCGTTCAGCTGTGGAGACTGTGGAAAGTCTTTTACCCACCCTGGAAACTTAAAAGCACACCAACTCATCCACACTGGAGAGAGACAGTTCAGCTGTGACGAGTGTGGAAAGTCTTTTACCCACTCTGGAAGGTTAAAAACACACCAACTCATCCACACTGGAGAGAGACCATTCAGCTGTGACGAGTGTGGAAAGTCTTTTACCCACTCTGGAAACATAAAAGCACACCAACTCATCCACACTGGAGAGAGACAGTTCAGCTGTGGAGACTGTGGAAAGTCTTTTACCCACTCTCGAAACTTAAAAACACACCAACTCATCCACACTGGAGTTAAAGCGTACAGCTGTGATCAGTGTGGCAGAGCTTTTACTCACAGTAGCAACTTACAGAGTCATCTAGTTACCCACTCTGGAATTAAGGCATACAGCTGTGACATTTGTGGAAAAACCTTCAGCCGGATAGGGAGGCGAAATACACACCTACGCATTCACACCAGACATGATGTGTACTGCTGTGAGCAGTGTGGCAAACAGTTTGCTACAAACACAGAGTTACGATGTCACATGTTTACCCACTCTGAGGAGAGACCTTATAAATGTGACCTGTGTGAGAAGACTTTTTAAATCTCCACGTTACCTGAGACGACACCAACAGATCCACACTAGAAAGACTCTACAAGTGCAGTTGCTGTGAGGTATTTTTATTTTTATCTTGTGATTTTAGTCTGACTGTCTGAAACAACGGTTAGCAACATGTTAGCATTTCTGCTGCATGGAAAAGCAGCTCTGAGTGATTATTCAGATTTGAATTACAGTATTTTAGTGGTAGCAGTTGAGAATTACATTAATGTTATTGCAGTATTGTTTCTGTTATAGTTTTTGCAACACATTAAGCTGAGTATTATAAAGCAAACAGTAAATGGATGTTATTTTATGTCTTGTCTTTTCTTAGTCCTGGATGTTGACACAGATGATGTTTTGTTTTTTGTTTCAGGCTCCACAGAGTTCAGGTGGAGTCTTCTGTAAAGATCTGATGAGGCACCTATGAATGAAAATGTGCCTCTCGTTACATTTTAAGCTTTCTAAACTGTTCTACTGTAGTGTTTGTGTTGAGTGGTTAGCTTTGTTCCAGCAGTTTGATTAAGAAATCTGTTTCCTGTTAAATTTTTATTGAATGCATTGATCCAGGTGTTCTGCAGTTTTTTTTCAGCTTGTTTGTGTAATGAAATCCTGCAACAGTTAAACCAAAACTTTACATGTTAAATAAAGAAATGGTTTACTGACAAAGAGTTTGAGCCGTGATGTCATTTCCTGTATATCAGAGCAACACCTGAAGTGACCAGTGTTTAAAGTCAGTCAAATTTTGTGTCAGCATGACCTTGTGAAAACTGCTTGGCGATGCTTCACTATGTTATCTGCTCACTGTTGGGGCGTAGAAGGACGAAACTCCCAGGGTGACCAGTGCCAGGAGCTTCCTGATGCAGAGAGTTGAGTGTGGGGGATATAAAGGAGAAGCTGAGGCATCCCAAGGTTAAAGCTGGCATAACTGAACTTTAATGTTTGATGTGTGTTTTGGTTCTCCTGCGTACAGTAATTAATAGCTTGAACACAGCAGAGCTTGATATAAAGACCTTACAACTGAATTGAATTAAATTGGTTATTTAGTAGGTCTAAAGAGATAAACTGCGTCCTCACATCTGCTTCATGAATATGAAGGGTTGTAGTGGGAGAAGGTGGTGTGAAATCCTCATAGGTGTGAAGTGAGAAGGGGGCTCCTGTGGGTGAAGTCTTTGATAGCGTCGATGGCTCTGTTGTGGGGGGAGTGGGGAAGGTGGGAGGATGAGTGACCAAAGTGTCTCTATTGAGGTGTGAAAGCTGCTCGATGTCTCATCAAACCGGCAGTAAAAGTCATTGAGGGTGTTGGCCAACAGCAAGTCGTCAGTGGAGTGGGGCTGTGTGCTTCCTGAAGTGAAAATCTGGCATTTAAAGATGAATGGGGAAAACTCGCTCACAGCTGACTAATGAACATTTGCATGCATGCTTAAGAACTGCATTGACCACATTTCACCCAAGGTTTAAAATTCTGCCTGCAAATGTCAGAGGTCTGTGTCCATATTTTCTCCAGCATACGTGGGATTCCCATCATAATGAGTCTTTTGGTAAGAGGTGATAAAGAACCTAATCAAAATTTCCATCCAAATTCCCTCCATCTTTGTGAGCTAGTGCATTTCAATTGTTGTTTATGTTATGCACACTCCTCCCTCCTTCTCCCATCTTATTTGTAAAAAATGTATACAAACAGGAAATGTGTTTTTTGTTGACGTCACCACTATATGCCTTTTTGAGCATTGCTATCAAATCTACATTAGTGTCCGACACCACTCTAATTGTCCTCTTTATATAGTGTCTTATTAACAAGTATCGGCATAAATCCTGTCTTTCCAGATTGTATTTTTGTTTCAATGTATCAACACTAATTAAATTTCCATCTTTAATCAAGCTATCAAATGTAGACAATCCTTTAGCAGACCAACTTTTGAGACATGAGTCCAATTTTTGGGGGGTAATGTCAGAGACATAAGCATACCATTTAAATAATACCAAGTCTTGTTCTAGTTTGAATCCAAATATATATATTGTTAATTAAATGTTAAATAAAAAATATAAAAAGTTGCATTTCCTGCGAAAATGCAGTGTAGTGGAATCTGATGAAAACGGCAGGAAAATCTCCCTTTTAACAGGAAAGCAGAACTCTCAAATAACCAGGAAGGGGCGGCCATCTGTCACAACTGGTTGGGGTGAGAGAAGGAAGACAGGAGAAAAGACAGACAGAGATTAATAACAAGTATGATTCAATGCAGAGAGGTCTATTAACAGTGTTGGGAAGGTTACTTTTAAAATGTATTCCACTACAGATTACAGAACTTTGTTGTCTGGGTCAAGTTTGCTAGCCAGAGACAGAGAGAGGCGTTGAAAGGCTCCAACGGAGCTTATTGTTTGGGAGGAAAACACGAACACAGCGTACAGTCGAGTCTTAATAGCGTACTTACAACTGGGCTTTTGGCTGCAGTGATTATTATTGTATTTACATGCTTCCAGCTCGCGTTTCTGCTCTATGACAACTTGTACTTTTCTCCTTTTTCTCCCTCCTCGCTCACAGACACATCACGGGTATGGCAGTCCATTCTCCCTGCAGCACGGACTGCACTGCCCATGAGGCTGCATTCTTTAGAGCTATGCTTGTAACACTCTCTTATTGCCTTCATATTATTTTTAAAAATATTTCTTCACTTCATATGAGATGCGAGATTGAGACACGGGCATTGTATTTTTTCACAGCCCGGTTAAAGGCTTTGGCTGAATTTACACTTCACACATTTTAATATCAAACTTAGTGTTTGTGTACACCTTGGTCATTATAACCTGACACTGATCAGGGCTGCTCTGACGATCACACTCACATCCATGTAATCATTTAACTGGGCTGATCTGGAGTTACTGCACAATGCTGAATGTGTCCTTACAGTACAGGGAATAACTCTCTCTGTGTTCCTGTAGAGAAACTCTGGGTTTGTGTGCTGACGAGCATCACTCACAGTAAGATACAAAGACTCACTCATACATTTCCACACGTGTGACAAATTCAAAAAGCTGCTGAAACCTTTAGAACATCATAAACTACACATTGTTGTCCTCTTTTAGGATGGAAAAGCTTTCAGATTTATTTAGTCTTAAAAGGTAAACCTTGTTTTGCATGTAGGAGAATGTTTCAATAAGTCACACACACGGGAATTACAAAGTCTGAGGCACACCATTAACCTCAAATTTCACTAAACCTAACACTGAAACAATCTTCTGTATGTTGATGTGTGAATGTTATTGCAGTGTCAACTCCTCACGCTGAGTGTTCAGAGGCGAGTCCTCTCATTGTTCCTCAGTAACACAGTTTTCATCAAACAGAGCAGAAATGAACAGACATGAGCGTCTCTTTTCTCGGCTCTGTGTGCACAGCGAGGGACTTCTCTCTGCTGAATTTGTGACAAAGTGTTAGTGTGTTTAGTTTTTCAGTTGGGTTTTATTTCAATCATAACAACAGTCTCCTTCAAGTGCTTTACATGGTAAGGTAGACCCTACAACAGGGATCCCCAATCCCCTGACTCTGGTTCAAATCTGGACCCCAAGAAGGTTTTGTCTGGACAGCCAAACATTTTTTCATTTAGTTTGTAGTTGGAGATTTTATTGCTTCCTGTAATCTTGTTTTCTACTTCAAACGTGCTTTTACCATTAAAGACCGCCCCCCCCCCCCTTTTTTTTAAACCCGTGTGTATATTTATAGCATCCTCCTTATGCATTTCATGCATGTGTTATTTTCAGGCATATGGGGGTTATGTCACCCCCCCCCCCCCCCCTCCTTCTCATCAGTAATGATCTAGTCCGATATTTACTTGGGCGTGAGCCAATTAACCAATACCTACCTATTATATGTCAGCTGACCTATCTATGAAGTTTTGACTGGTTAATTTGAAATCTTTTTTCTGTTTCCTGTCTTGTATTTAAGCAATTTTTACAATGTTTTACTATGACCCTGATGAAGGCCACAAGCCGAAACGCGTTGGTCAATTATTAAAGTTGTTCATCTTCCCTCAAGTGTTGCTGGAGTTCCTGCTTTTTGAATTCTTTCATCCTCTCCATGCACCTTGGAAACAGGTGAAGTTGTGCCAGAAAAGTTTTGCGGAGATTTTATTCCTGCCATCTGTTGTGGGCAACTCTTGAACAGGCGTGACGCAGCCTGTAAAATAAATAAATAAAAATAAACATTTAAAAAAGTGATAAGCAGATTGAAATATACATGAATGCAGGTGATGATCAGTGCATGGGACCGATGCAGTGAACACAGTATAGGTCATGCGTTTGTGGTGGGAACAGTCTTATGTTTATTGCTCATGAGTCCAACAGCAGAGGGGAAGAAACTGTTCTTATGGCGAGAGGTTCTGGTGCGAATGGACCGGAGCCTCCTGCCTGAGGGGAGCAGGTCAAACAGACTGTGTCCAGGGTGAGAAAGGTCAGCTGTGATCTGGAGGTGTACAGGTCCTGCAGAGATGGGAGTCTGCAGCCAATCACCTTCTCAGCAGAGCGCACTAAACACTGCAGTCTCTGTTTGTAAGAGGTGGCGACTCCAGCGTACCACACGGTGATGGAGGAGGTGAGGATGGACTCGATGATTGCAGTGTAGAATTGCATCATCGTCCGTGTTGGCAGGTTGAATTTCTTCAGCTGCCTCAGGAAGTACATCCTCTGCTGGGCTTTCTTAATGACGGAGGTGATGGTGGGCTCCCACTTCAGGTCCTGGGTGATGGTGGTATCCAGGAAGTGGAATGAGTCCACAGTGGTGATGAGGGTGTCAGACAGGATGATGTGGGGGCTGTGTGCTTCCTGAAGTCCACAATAATTTCCACTGTCATTGTTTAGCACCAGGTTGTTGCGGCTGCACCAGGACACCAGACGTTCAACCTCCATCTTGTAGGCAGACTCATCCCCGTCCGAGATGAGTCCAATAACGGTGATGTCATCTGCAAACTTCACTAGCTTGACAGACTGGTGGTTGGAGGTGCAGCAGTTGGTGTACAGCAGGGGTGGGCAACTCCAGGCGTCGAGGGCTGGTGTCCTGCAGATTGGAGATTTGTCCTTGATCCAACACAGCTGATTCAAATGGCTAAATTCCTTCCTCAATGTATTTTGTAGTTCTCCAGAGGCCTGGTAATACACGATTCAGGTGTGTTGACCCAGGGTGAGATGTAAAACCTGCAGGACACCGGCCCTCGAGGCCTGGAGTTGCCCACCCTGGAGTACAGGGAGAAGAGCAAAGGACAATTAGTGGATGACTATGGTGGAGGACTCATTTTCACAGGAAGTAAAGTTTATTTATTAAGTGCTTTTCATAGACAGGTAGTCACAAAGCGCTGTACACAAAGATTAAATTAAACAGTCCGATAAATAGCAAATTATATACACAATATAGAGGTTAAATGTAAATTAAAAATGTAAAAAGCATTGGTCAACAGAAAGCTTGTTTAAACAGTAAAGTTTTTAACTGCTTTTCAAAGGATTCCACAGAGTCAACCAAACGTAGTTGTGGAGGTAGACTGTTCCACAGCGTTGGTGCCACAGACTGAAAGGCTCCGCCCCCTTTCATCTTCAGTCATGTTCGGGGAGCAACCAACAAACTCTGAGCCTGTGAGCGGAGACAACGAGCAGCAGTGTATTTTGTGAGAAGCTTGGATAAATAATCTGGTGCCTGGCCATGTACTGCTCTGTACGTTAAAACAATAATTTTAAAGGGAATTCTAAAATCTATTGGGAGCCAATGTAAAGAACATAAAATAGGAGTGATGTGAGCTCGCTTGCAAGAGCGAGTTAGTAGTCTGGCTGCTGCATTTTGTACAGAGATGATTTATCCAAGCTGGTAAACAGGGAATTACAATAGTCTAAACGCAATGACACAAATGCATGGACAATTTTTTCCAGTTCAGCTAAGGAGACCATATGTCGCAGTTTAGAAATATTCCTTAAATGAAAGAAACAGGAACGAGACAGAGACTTTACGTGTGAGTCAAGGCCCAAAGAGGAGTCAAATATTACTCCAAGATTTCAAATATTTGGCTCAGCAGAAAAACAGAAAGGGGCAAGAACCTGACTGATTTTAGAATATAGATCAGGAGATGCTATGATCATGGTCTCTGTCTTGTTCATGTTTAAAACAATGTAATTGTTAGAAAGCCAATCAGAAACCTGGGTTGAGCACTGGACTAGGATGGACAGTGTATCCAGCTGATTAGGCTTAAAGGACATATACAGCTGAATGTCATCAGCATAGAAATGATAAGACAGGTCACTAAATGACTGAATAATGCAGCTAAAGGAAGCATGTAAAAGAAAATACTAATGGACCCAAAACTGAACCCTGTGGAACCCCGCAGGTTAGGGCAGCAGTGTTAGAGGAGAACCTATCAGTCCTAACAGAAAAGGTCCTTTCTGACAAATTGAAAATGATTGAAAATGTGACGTCATTCCAGGGTAAAACCGCAAAGGATTGTGGGTACGAGTGGCAAGCGGTACTAGCGCATGCAGGCTTTCACATGAAAACAGTCACACAGCGATAAAAATAAACACAAAAAATGGCAAGAAGCTGTTTTATTATTAAGTGCAATAGCCGGTCACATGACAACCACGGGAAGCCGACTGGTAAAGAGATCGGTTTTTATCGGATTACGTCCCAGAACACTCCAGCTCACATGATGGGGTTCTTTTACATTCAAGATCAACAAAAGTGGCCAAGAAAAGATTGAAAAATGTTGCCTGGTCTGATGGGTCTCAATCTCTGCAACATTCAGATTTTAGGGGCAGAATTTGTCTTAAACAACATAAAGCATGGATCCATCCTGCTGCTGGTGTAATAGCGTGGAGATATTTGGTTGGCACAATGTGGGTCCCTTAGTACCAACTGACATCATTTACAGACCACAGCCTACCTGAGTCTCAGTTAGGGCTGGGCGATATATCGAGTTTTTTTAAAAATATCGATATATTTTTATACAAGATATAAGATGTGACAATATCCTTTATATCGATATAGTCTATGTTACGTTATAATTATAGTTGTGGAGCCACAAGTTTGCCTCTCTTTCGTCCACTTTTGTCTCTACGCAACGTTACTCGACCTCGCCTCTCTCCTTAACTGAACACAACTCTCCCTCCTCCACCATTGCTTCACCTGCAGGCAGCGACAAGATGGACACGGCAAATCTCCGTTAACGAGTTACTGTGCATCGCCCTGTACAGCATCAACGTATTAACGAGCTAACCATGCTAACGCCATGCAGCCCAGAGCGGCTGCACAGCCTAAAATGGTAAATGGTAAATGGCCTGCATTTGTATAGCGCTTTTCTAGTCCTTAGGACCCCAAAGCGCTTTACACTACATTCAGTCATTCACCCATTCACACATACATTCACACACTGGTGATGGCAGCTACATTGTAGCCACAGCTGCCCTGGGGCGCACTGACAGAGGCGAGGCTGCCGGACACAGGCGCCACCGGGCCCTCTGACCACCACCAGTAAATAGAAATAAATAAAATCCTTTCATTCTCTTAAAAGTTGACAGTGCACCTTTTGTATGAATTCTTGTTGTGCTTGATGACCGCGAACCGATTTTATGTGGTACACGGCACTCAGCAATCTGTCAAAAAATGTTTTAGTACGACTTTGCTGCACCGCTTGATGGATTGTTGGAGCATTAAGGCTACCGAGGAGCCTCGCGCAGTAAAACGTACTCTGCTTCAATGTAATATTACCGTATTGTGTGTGTATAAGGACATAAATGGCACCTGTTATGAAACATGGTTACGAAGATGATTTCAAACTCCAGGCTGTCAGTCACACAGTAGAAGTTGGGAACAGAGCAGCTGTGAAATCTGTCTTTGTTATTGTGCTCAGCATCTGTTAGTTTACATTTTGACTGCACAATTGTGAGCTCTTTGTTATGCACAAAAACAACAGTTTTCTTTTATTTATGGAGCATTATTATTTAATAAATGTTCATAATTTATTTTTGAGTAGTTTTTTTCATGTACATCTATGCTGTATAAAAAATAAAAGTGCCTGTGTGACATCTGGGACACAGCTTTGACTAAGAACTCTCTTTTTGTTCCTGCCTTATGGCTTTAAAAAAATATTGAGATATATCGAGATAGGAATTTTGGGTCATATCGCCCAGCCCTAGTCTCAGTCCAATAGAGCACCTTTGGGATGTGGTGAAATAAGATTCACATCATGGATGTCCAGCTGAAAAATCTGCTGTCATGTCAATATAGACCAACAACTTCTGAAGAAAGGCAGTGCCAACAAAGGAAGCACTGATAAACGGAGCAAGTCAAACCACAACTTTAAATGATTATTTTCCAAAATTAATCTTTTTTATATCTCAAACACAAATCAGAATTTTTAATACCTACAGCAACTATATTAAAATCTAAAAGATTTTATAGATCTTATTTTTTCATGAATTTCAGGTCAGGATTTTCAGTAAGCTGCAGGAACCCTGTTCAGTTAGAGAACAGCCAAGTCTCCTCCTCTGATAAACCTCCATCTGTGTCACTGAGAACATTTGTCACTTCAGTTTTTGGTTTGATATACAGGAAATGACATCATGGATCACACTTATAGTCATTAAACTATTTCTTTATTTAACATTTAAAATTTTGGTTTAACTGTTAAAGGATTTCATAACACAAACAACCTGAACAAAAACAACCCAACAAAAAATATCTGCAGAACACATGGATCAAAATACATTCAATAAAAACATAATAAGAGGAAACAGATTTTTTTGGTTCAACTACAGTAGAACAGTTTAGAAAGCTTAAAATGTAACGAGAGGCACATTTTCATTCATAGCTGCCTCATCAGATCTTTACAGAAGACTCCACCTGAACTCTGTGGAGCCTGATCTCAAGGGTTTAAGTCTGACCCTGAAACCAGACGAGGATCTTTCTGTCTCTGCAGCTTTACCGTGATCCAGAGATGGGAGTGATTTCAGTCCTGGATGATCACGCTGTTTGCACAGAGCAGATAACGAAATGAATGTTTTGGCACATTGGTAACAGTGAAACAGTTTATTAGTAACGTGGGATCGTTTGTGTTCGGAGTATGAACTGAAATTCCTGAAGCTCTTGTCACACTGGTCACAGCTGTAGTTTCCTTTCACGTGTGTACGTTCATGATAGTTGTCAAAGGAGCTTGCAAAGATGATAGTTACAATTACCTGATTGTGAGAAGCTTTTGTCACAGTGTCTGCACTTGTGTCAGGGGTTAAGACATTTGTTCAAACACAAGTAAGAGAAATAAGACACTGCAGACCGACTCAGAGAGTTTTAAGACATGCGCACGGATGTGTGCCTCTCAGCAAAATCACACACCTCGAGCACAGGCTGCTTGCTTTATTTATAGTTCAAAATGGGTTACATAGTACTTCCTCTTTTAACGGAAAGGGGAGAGTTTTAGGCATTGTGTCAGCTATCTAACTTCTGCACACAAACTGAAAATAACGACACAGCAGTATTCATGCTTATCTGACATCACAGACACTGAAGTAAAGAATGCATGTATATCCTGTCTTGTCAAACATCTCAAACACTGAAGTAAGGAATGCATTGTGTTTTGTTTAAAAATAGGCTTGGTTATGTGAAAATATATGAACACTTGATTATAAGGCACACTTGATTTTACTTGATTATACTTAATGATTTGTATTTCATAAAAATCCTCTATCAACTTGTATGGTTTCTCTCCTGTGTGGATTTATTTGTCTTTTTTAAGTTGACTTGCAGTGGTGAAGGATGACCCACACTGATCACAGAGATGCTTTTTGACCCCACTGTGAATAAGTTCATGTTGTTTTAACTCACTTGTTGTGGGGAAGCCTCTAGCATATTCTTTGCAGTAGTTCATTTTGTCTCCAGTGTGTCTACGTTGATATATTTTTAGGGTGATTTGATATCTGAAACTTTTCCCACAAAGGTCACAATGAAAGTGTTTCCCACCACAACAGAGATGACAGGGTTGAGAACTGGATCCAACTGTGTCGCTCTGCTTCTAAACAAAGACACAAAGACAGTGTAAGTCAGTCCTTCAACATTTTTATCACGAACGTCGCCTGAAAAACAAAAAACAAAACATCATCTGTGTCAACATCCAGGACTAAGAAAAGACAAGACATAAAATAACATCCATTTACTGTTTGCTTTATAATACTCAGCTTAATGTGTTGCAAAAACTATAACAGAAACAATACTGCAATAACATTAATGTAATTCTCAACTGCTACCACTAAAATACTGTAATTCAAATCTGAATAATCACTCAGAGCTGCTTTTCCATGGAGCAGAAATGCTAACATGTTGCTAACCGTTGTTTCAGACAGTCAGACTAAAATCACAAGATAAAAATAAAAATACCTCACAGCAACTGCACTTGGAAAGTCTTTCTAGTGTGGATCTGTTGGTGTCGTCTCAGGTAACGTGGAGATTTAAAAAGTCTTCTCACACAGGTCACATTTATAAAGTCTCTCCTCAGAGTGGGTAAACATGTGGTGTCATAACTCTGTGCTTGTTAAACATAGTTTACCACACTGATCACAGCTGTACACATCATGTCTGGTGTGAATGCGTAGGTGTGTATTTCTGTACCCTACATGGCTGAAAGTTTTTCCAAAATGTCACAGCTGTATGCCTTAATTCCAGAGTGGGTAACTTTAACTGGTAAACTGATAACTTTTAGCAACGACGTGATCTTGTAGAAACAATTAGGTGTCATGGATTCAACTATAATTGCGACTCTTATTTTTTACTTTACTGGAAAACAAGAACTGGTAAACATTCCTGACCGAAATAACTACCTCTGCATGGCAATTGCACACACCTGCTGCTATATATTTTTAATATATATATATATATTTTTAGTATTTCTTTTAGCACTATTTATATTATTATATTACTATTTATTACCTTATTGTTAGGGCTGTTTTTTTGTTGTGCATCTGCACCTTATTGTTGTCAATGTATAAGCATGGGACAGTGTGAAACGTAATTTCAATTCCTTTGTATGGCAAGTACATTTGAATAAATTGACAAATAAAAGTATTCTATTCTATTCTATTCTAAAACATTTCTGCATTTTACCCATATTTTATTTTTAACTCAAAATCAAAATTCCAGATTCTCCTATATGTTGGTTTTGCACCAGGTAGGATGACAGATTTCAGGTGGCCCTGTGTTTTTCTCTATTACATCTGCCACTGCATCTCAATAATCTTTGTGTGGCTCCTCCTGGGTTCTCACCCTCTCCTATCTGGCTCACATGACTCTCATCCTCTGAAAAATCGATGTTTGAATCTCCCTCAATAATTATGTTAAGAATTTTCTCCGCCTTTGTCAAAAGTTGTCTATTAGGAAAAAGTGTAATAAATATAAGTATAAAGTGCCAATGTGTAGAGCACATTAATAAATTAGTCATGTTCTCTGTGAAACTAAATAAGCCTAATTCTTAAAGACCCCTCAAATTATTTACTAGATGTTTATTTTTTGAATAAAATAAAAATCTGAGTTTAACAAAACATTTTAAATGTAAATATCAAGCTTACCTTTCTTTCTTCCATAAAATGTGCTTGTGGGCACGCCAGCCATTTTGAAAAGGTGGGAAAAACAATTGGCAAGGCCACACCCCCACACGTGATATAATTTTAAAGGTACTGTTGTCCTCGCTAAGAAAAATCAGGACTTAGAGGAGTGGCAAGTAGAGTATGTGAGCTACAAGCAAAAACTAAATGTGTACTACAGTGCGCAAAAATGAATTACTGGGCCATCAGGGGGTTATGAGGGACATTTATGACACGAAAAATCCCACAAACCTTAAAGTGCACTTGAAAAGCTCACACAAGAAGGTTAACCTAGCTTACCTAGAAGACCTCATCAGGGGGAGCACACTCCCCCTCCTTGAAGAGCTCCCCCACTCAACCCGCATCCCCCGAAAACAGCTAACCCCAGATAAGGCAGCGTGATGCATCCCGAGACAACAGGACTGGGACATCTAAACAAATGTGTGAAACAATCGCCTTCAAAAAGGTTATCAATTCACTTCAACCAAAATTAGGAACACTTGGTGCGGCAAGAGTTAATAGTGATTAGTCTCAACACCCAAGGATAACCAGGAGAGCATGATTGATATGATGGAACTGAGATTTTGTTACACTTAATTTTTGCAAAACACAACTAAAACTAAACTGAAACTAAGGAGTTTCAGAAAATAAAAACTAGACTAAACTAGCAAAGAATTGGTAAAAACTGATTCCAACTGGTAAAAAAAAAAAAAAAAAAAAAATAGAAAATCTGGAGTCGAAACTAAATAAAAATAACATCTAATGAAAATGGCGAAACGTTTAAAACCCTGGTGCAGAGATTGGCAAATCTGACCAGGAAATGTATAAGATGGATTGTCGGAACAGTCAGCGTTAAAGCCACTTTCAGTCCATACTAGGATGGCATTGGACATCTTCGGGGCGGGAGAGGGTTGGTGTGACCAAGGTGTGGTTTGGCTTGTTGTATGTATATTTGAGATCATGTGGCTCTGGATGGACCAGTTACCAGGGCATGGAAGGAGGACAGACTCATTAAAGGAGGAGAAGGAATTTCCTGGGATTGGAGATCCTCTGGGTGAGTGGTTGATTAAAAGCATGCATAAAATAGAAGTTATCTGTTGTTATTGATTGGTAATAGATTGGTAATTGGCCACATTTACAGCTGTATTGACTTGTTGTGGACGTAGTCGACTTCAGGTTTAAACACTCTAATTAACAGGTTGAACATAGTGACATTAAAGGAAGAGTATGCAGCGCCACCCTGTCAGACGCCAGTGACGGTGGAGCTCACTGATGAATCAGGTGAGCTGGATTCATGGCTGATTTAAAACTAAGATCCCCCTGCTGTGGTCAGTAAGGGGAGAACAGGGGGAAATACAATTAAAAATAAAAGAGGCATTTATAAACGTTTATGGGTCAAGTGAAACGGGATATAAGGGGGTTTTACTGTTATTTTAATATCAGCATTATTATTGTATGAGAATCATGCAACAAGCATTGCATCGATGATCATATATTGAAGCTTTTGACCTTATACTAACATCTGTGTTCCTGTGATTGTTATAACCTCTGATGAATCTTCTATTACAGGTGTTAGGATAATGATATAATTTTTCATTGCAGGTGTAACCATGATCATTTTTATACATATTGCAACTTGTTGCTCATTGTAGAGTTGTGCTCAAGTTAATAAGGGTTAAAAGCTACGGTCAGCGCGGATGTCTGACTGATCTATTGAGGGAAAAGGCTTCAAGCATAGAGGGCTGCACGCGCTTACAAAACACTGATATCGTGTTATTCTTTGTAATCTTTTCTTCAATTATGTCTTTAAGGTTAGTTTAAATAGTGGCAGTTAATTAAACGACATTTATTAAAATATTAAATACCTGAGTCAGAACATTACACGCAGATCACCTTAAGAGTCTGGGAAACTTTGTAGCTGCCTAACTTTTTTTGAATGTTCTAGCTCTGTTGATTTGATACATTGGAATGTGTCAACAAAGGGGGGGGGGGGGGGGAGTTGAGCTTTAACATCAAACAAGGATTATTTGAACATTTTATAATTCCATTTGTGTTTTTAATACCTTAGGTATGGTAAAGCTTAAGCTAATAGCGGTCCGAGAAGTTTCTGGACCTTTTAGAGAATCAGTGAAAAAGCATAAACCATCACTTTCATGTTTAATCATTAATCATTGAAATGAACTGAGTAGCGTTTAGAAGATTTGTTGATTTCTTGGTCTTTTGTTAAAAAGAGGGGTTTCAATAATTTTCAGACACACTTTGCAAATGTGCTTATAATGAGTTGGCACTTGGTCTTTTGAAGGTCATAAGCTTCGTTCGGCGTGATGGTCCGGACTGATATATTGCAGGTATTGACTTTGAGTGCAGAGGGCTAAATGCAAACACGCTTACACACACATAGGATATGATTAGAATAAGTCCCTGGGACATTCTGAATGTTTTAGACCAATTCTGAATCACTAGAAGGTCAGTAGATAACAACATTAGATTATTAGGGGTAGGAAGAGAGGTGTTTTGGTTTTCTGTCTCTTACAGGGAAAGGAACAGACACCAGACGAGGTCACAGAGATGCGAGGATCCTCCGCAGCAGAGACAGACACAGTGACTGCCGAGACATCAACTGGGTCCAAGGGTCATGGCGTTTGGGCTCCAGCTAGTCACCACAAAAGGATGGATCCCATAAACACAGCAATAACCATGAAGGGGTTGGCGGATATCCGGGAACACCAGACCAACGAAGTTCGAGAGGCTTTTGGGCAAAAAGGGGAACACCTTCCTGTTCCTTTTTCTGGAGGATACACAGATCGTTGTTTGAAATCGGGGCAGAATAATCCCCTGATCTGTGCCACGACTGAAGGGTTGTCTAACCCCTGAGGTTGAAGAATGAAGAGCAGGGGATCACCCAACTGGACGACACTGGTAGCTGCAGCAATAAAAGAAAGGCTAAAAGCTCCTTGGACAGAGGTTCTAGTCTGAGTACGTCTGAAGGGTATAAGGTAGCACCAAAATAAAGCTGTGGGAGACCTGGGGAGTGTCATCTGTACCTGCTATTGTTGGAATAATAGTTTTTCTTACATCTGAACTGCGCAAACATAGAGGTCATCCCACATATGGTTCGCCCCTCAGGGGTACAAAGAACCTCAGGAGCGAGAAGAGATGAACCCGGCCACACTGAATTGAAGGGTGTTGGTGAGCTCATTATTCTAATGACCTCATCAGGGGGAATTGTTAGATTATAATATTATTTTATGCCATGTTATACCCCTAATTAAAGATTGTGAATTATTATGTAGTTTTAGTTTGCATTATTCTCCTGAATTAGAAGAAGCTGATAACTATTGCATTAGTTAAACTGATTTGCATTAAAGTAGACTGCTGATTTATTGTGAATGAATGATATTGTTTATGATGCATTATACTGCTGAGTTATAAGAAATACTGTTTGCAGAAAGTCATTGCCTTATTTGTCTGATTAGAAGAGAACAGAACATACTGGAGTTTTCTGCCCCATCTCAGCAGGAGCAGATAAACGGGGAGCCAAGGTCGTAGCTTAGGCGCTGTGTGAGAGAAAGCATGTGAATGTTTAGGCTTTTATGATAAGGTGGAGACACCAGAGGCTATAAGAGTTTGAGCAATGCTCCACCATTTTGAGATCTGAGGCTGTCTGCATCAGTGTCCATCTCCCACGCGTGTGATCATTAAAATCATCGTTTGACTCAACCCGACCGGACCAGTGTTGTTATTGTGGCTTTTCTCTTGTCTCCATCCCCAATATTTTGAACCTTAACAGTAACTAAATGACTCCGTAAGCTGCTACTGTGAGTAAAAGCTCTGCCACACTGATCACAGCTGTACGCTTTAACTCCACTGTGGATGAGTTGGTGTGTTTTTAGGGCTTTCTTCCAGGAAAAAGACTTTCCACACAAGTCACAGCTGAACGGTCTCTCTCCAGTGTGGATGACCTCATGGATTTGTAGTGAATCCTTCTTAAGAAAATCCTTCCCACACTCTTCACAGCTGTACACTTTAACTCCACCGTGGAGGAACTGGTGTGTTTTTAAGCTTCCAGACTGGGTAAAAGACTTTCCACAGTCGTCACAGCTGAACGGTCTCTCTCCACTGTGGACGAGTTGGTGTCTTTTTAGGGAACGCGCCCAGGGAAAATCTTTCCCACATTCGTCACAGGTGTATTTCTTCTTCCCCTTTGTTCTGTGAGGTTTGTCGGCCTCCTGAGAGTGCTGACTTCTCGCTCCATATTGGTCCTGCAGTGACAGATATACAAACACAAGCAGTGAGTGAAATGTAGGGCTGGGCATCGTCACTGATTTCGATTCGGGGAAATTTTGCATCAGACAATCAGAAATATTAGCATTCTGATCACTACCTATGAGTACATATCCATATTTTATATTTCTAAAACGAAAGCTGACACTTGTGAGTCAAAGTAACTGAGGATAAAACAGAAAAAAATGATTTTCCTGGTCTGAGTATAAAAATATTCTGCAGTGGATCAAACACGAAAGAAAACCATGAATCAACATATGAACATTACCTGATGCTGCTGAAGTGAAGCAGAGCAAAGTTACAGAGGGTTTATTAGAAAAACAGCTAAACGTTTTGCATAATTTTAAAGTTTACATTTATTCTGTATTGAACAGCAGAAATGAGGTTTTGTTGCTGGAAGGGAAAAAAAAGAAACAAAGAAACAAAAAAACAAAAAGGAAACAGCGCCTGACAGCGCTGTAAACAACAGTCTTCTTTTGCTGCTGGTTCAGTCAATTATGTTTGGAGAGTGACAAAACCTGCAACTTCAGAATCTAGCACCAAAAAAGATGTAAACATAAGAGGCGGACCCGCCGACGCATCAGAATCAGTGAGCTGCCGGCTTTCAGCCCCGGCGTCTTTGTTTACGTCTTTGTGCAGAATCCGTGTAACTGCTCTCATTTACTGTTTTAGCTGTTTTGTGGTTGTTGAAATTTTCTGAAGTTTAACCTGAGATTCTGGCGTTTCAGGCAAAATTTATTCATATTTAAAAATCGTTTCAGGATTTTAATGGATAAATATCACGTTATCCAACCTAGAATCGATTTTAATCAATAATCAAAACCCTCCCCCAGTGAAATGTAGATGATTCTGTTCATCTGGACGTTTTCAGTGGGAGAAATGTTCATCACTCATCCAGGTGACTTCTTCAGTCTCAGCTGACTCCAACCTTATAAACACTACATTTACATAATGACTGAAACTAGCACCACTGAAGGAACAATGGGCTGGGAGGTCAGTTCCTTCATCATTAATATGCAAATTCTCATGACCATTGATCAACAACCAGCTATTTGACAAATGCTGTGATTGCAGCCATTCCCCAAACTGTTCGTGAAAGGTACTGATGGTCATTGATCAATGAGCTTTTATCAGTGAAAAGACTTTTCTGCTCCAACTTCTCCCAGCATGCTGAGCTAATGATTAGTTGGTGTTTTTCTCCAAACACTCTCTCACTCTTCTCTCAACGTGTTCACAATAAACTGTGAACAGACACCGAGGAGAGCAGCAGAAGACCTCATTCATACGGTGTACATTTTAGGACATCGTCAGGTCTCAAGAAAAAATTTGTCAGGTATCAGACAAAAAAACTGTCAGGTCTCAGTTCTCAAGAAAAAAGTTGTGTTACACTCAAAACATGAAGAAGGAACTGATGAAAGTGCAAGAAGAACTTGCAGAAGAGAAAATTGAGGTGAAGGCATTCAAGAAAGACATGACTGGCTCTGTGGTGACCAAGAAAGACTGCAAAGACGCACTTAAAGAAATACGAAAGCACAAAAAGGAAGCTAAAGAGCTCCTCAAACACAAAGTGAAACTGGCCAAACAGCAGCTGAAAGAAAAATTTAAAGATGCCGAGGAGCAGCTCAACAAAACCTTAAAAGAACTGAAGGCAAAAGAAAAGCAAGCCGAGGACAGGAGGGGATTCTGGAGCAGACTGCTGAGAAAGAACTGACCCAGCAGCATCTCGATAGTTTCTTCCTCCTCTCTCCACCTTTCTTTCTCCCCATCCTTCTTCTTGGGATGGTTGTTTGTTTTTTAAAAACTCTAAATACATGTACTGAAATACACAAATAAAATTGCCATTACTTGACCTCATGTTGCCTGCTTCTTTTCTTGTGTGTCTGTGGATGTAAAACAGTAACACACTTTCTGCTCTGTGTCTTTAATTTTAAATAAATGCAATATGTTTTCATTTTAAAATGCAGTGCAAAAAACTTCTGCTCTAAATCTTTTTTTTAGCAAAAAGCTTTTTTTTGCCTGTTGTGGAAGTTTTCCATTAAATAAAGCCTGCAGACGAGCGGTGAGCGGTAGCTAACATTCTTTAATCAAACACACAAAGAACAGACAACCAAGCTTGATGAAAATTCAAATTCAAATTTTATTTGTCACGTACACAGTCATACACAGTACGATATGCAGTGAAATGCTTAGACAACTGCTCGTGACCTAAAGAAAACAAAAAAGGAAAAGGCTATGAATAAGATAGGAAATAAATATGAAAAATTAAAAAGGGTAAATTTAACTAGGAAGGAATAAAATATAAATTAAGGTTAAAAATGAAATAACTGTACAACACAAATTAGAATGAAGGGTAAATTTAACTCGGAGAATAAGATAAAATATATAAATTAAAGTTGAAAATAAAATAACTGTACAACAAAATACACAATATAGAACTATATAAGAATGTATGAAGAAATATAAATAAATATATACACAATAACAGCAGCGTGATTTAAGTGATGAAGTGAAAACAAAGTCAAGAATGTCCAGTGTGTGTGTAAGAACTATATGTGTGGGTCAGTACTGTGTGGTGGTGTGATTGAGAGACCGTATCGCCTGCGGGAAGAAGCTCCTCCTCAGTCTCTCTGTGTTGGTCTTCAGGGAGCGGAATCGCTTTCCTGACCTCAACAGAGAGAACAGTCTGTTGTTGGGATGGCTGAGGTCCTTCACCATCTTCCTGGCCTTGGTCCAGCACCGCCTGCTGTAGATTGAGTGCAGGTCAGGGAGCTCGGAGCGGATGGTGCGCTCAGCTGATCGCACAACCCTCTGTAGAGCTCGTCTGTCCTGCATGGTGCTGTTCCCGAACCAGGTTAAGATGTTTCCCGTCAGGATGCTCTCTATGGTGCACGAGTAAAAGTTCCTGAGCACCTTGGAGGGCAGTTGGAAGTCTCTCAAGCGTCTGAGGTGGTAGAGACGCTGACGGGCCTTTTTCACCACGGTGTTGATGTGACAGGACCATGACAGGTCCTGCGTGATGTGAACTCTAAGGTATTTGAAGCTGTCCACTCTCTCCACTGGGCACTCGTTGATGACAGGGGTCTGGTAGTTCCTCTCCTGCTTAGTGCTGAAGTCCACTATCAGCTCCTTTGTCTTACTGACGTTTAGAAGGAGGTTGTTCCTCTGGCACCAGTTTTCCAGATTCCTAATCTCCTTCAGGTAGGCCCTCTCGTCGTTATCAGAGATCAGGCCCACCACGACGGTGTCATCAGCAAACTTGATGATGGTGGTGGAGCTGGTAGTGGCCACGCAGTCATATGTGTACAGAGAGTACAGCAGGGGGCTCAGAACACACCCCTGGGGGGCTCCAGTGCTGAGAGTGGTGGAGGCTGAGACATGTCTGCCCATCCTTACTGCCTGTGGTCTGCCAGTTAGGAAGTTGGAGATCCACTGACACATAGATGAGCTGAGTCCCAGATGCTCCAGCTTGGTGGTGAGTGTGGAGGGAATTATGGTGTTAAATGCAGAGCTGTAGTCTATGAAGAGCATTTTAACATAATTCCCCCTTCTAGTGTCCAAGTGAGTGAGTGATGTGTGGAGGAGATGAGAGATGGCATCGTCTGTGGAACGATTTGGACGGTAAGCGAACTGTAGTGGGTCCAGTGTGTCTGGTAGTGAAGAAATGATGAAGTCTCTGACCAGGCGTTCAAAGCACTTCATCACTACTGAGGTGAGGGCTACAGGGCGATAGTCATTGAGAGAAGCAGGGTGGGGTTTCTTCGGGACAGGGACAATGATGGACTCTTTGAAGCATGTGGGGATCACCGACTGAGATAAAGAGATGTTGAATATCTCAGTGAACACAGGAGCTAGCTGGTATGCGCAGTCTCTTAGGATACGACCTGGGATGCCGTCTGGCCCTGCTGCTTTCCTGGTGTTCACTCTCTTGAAGGCTCTCCTTACTTCATGCTCGGAGATGACGAGCACGTTTCCGGTGCTGGCAGTATCTTCCTGTCTGCAGCCGTTAGCGCCGCTAGCATTAGCATCGTTGGAGTCCTTAGCTGCAGCCTCGAAGCGAGCATAGAAAGTGTTCAGCTCGTCTGCCAGAGTCACGGCCGCGTTCGTCATACCGGTTGTTGGTGCTTTATAGTCCGTTATTGTCCTTAGTCCCCGCCACAGGCTCCTAGAGTCACTCTGTTGGAGTTGTGACTCTAGTTTCCTGCTTCGCCTCTTTCACCGCCCTCAGCACGTTATATGACGCGGCTTTGTACGGGTCCATGTCCCCCGTCGTGAGTCCCGTGTTGTAGGCAGCGGTGCGGGATCTCAGAGCGTCGCGGATGGTTTTATCCACCCACGGCTTCTGGTTGGGAAACGTTGTGATAGTCTTTGTCTCCACGGTATCATCCACTAGTTTCCCGATGAATCCCACAACCGCTTCCGTAAACACGTTGACATCATCATCGGAGCTGTTTCTGAACATGCCCCAGTCTGCGTCATCGAGTGCGTCCTGTAACGCGGCCACCAATTGATCCGTCCAGCGCGCGACCTTCCTCTGAACCGGAACTTCCTGTTTCAGCCTTTGTTTGTATTTTGGGATGAGGAAGATGGCGGCGTGATCAGATTTGCCAAAAGGAGGGCGGGATTGTGCCTTGTAGCCGTCCTTGACCGCAGTGTAGCAGTGGTCCAGTGTCCTTTCACCTCTGGTGGGGCAGGTGATGTGTTGATAAAAGTTCGGCGCTGCGCGTTTGAGGTTGGCGCTATTATAGTCCCCCGTCACAATAAGCGCAGCGTCCCGGTGTTGTGTCTGGTGCTGTGTGAGTGCCTCATGCAGCTCGCATAAGGTGGTGACCGTGTCCGCTTGTGGTGGAATATAAATGGCACTTACAATGACCGATGTAAATTCCCGAAGTAGATAAAAAGGACGACACATGATGGACAGTAGTTCCAGATTTGGTGTGCAGGAGCGTGTGAGAGGAACAACGTTCGCACTGTTGCACCAGTTGTTGTTCACCATTAAACACACGCCGCCTCCCCTTGACTTCCCCGAGTCCCGTGTCCTGTCCATACGGTGAACCGAGAAGAACTCGGCCGGCTGGATGGCGTGGTCCGGCACCGCTGGGTTCAGCCATGTTTCAGTGAAGCAGAGGAGATTGCAGTCCCGAATGTCTCTCTGGAACTTTATCCTGGCCCTGAGGTCGTCAAGCTTGTTCTCCAGTGACTGGACGTTGGCGAGCAGGATGCTAGGCAGAGGTGTGCGGTGTGCACGAGCTCTCAGCCTGTTCCTGACGCCGGCTCGCTTCCCTCTATGCCGCCGCCGCTTTCCTTTGTTCTCCCTCAAGATCTCACTCGGCCAGCTCGGATCCGGAGTTAAAAACTTCGAATTGTGAGTACATTGTATACCAATAGAAACAAGAGTGTCACTGTCATACCTAATGTACACAGTGGTGATGATTTTGCCGATTTAGAAATGCTGAAAACTAACTTAAAAAACAAAGACAAAGAAAAAGTGGTCGGAACAGTCATGACGGCAGCCGACCTCACCGGTGCCATCTTTTCAGATCTTTTCAGAAGTCCCTGCATGACCGCGGGACAGACGGTCAGCAGAGTCTCCCTGAGCCTAGCATGGCTCTCAGTTAAATACCTTCTCCAGGAACAAAAGGCAGTACACAGCTGTTTCACAATTTAAGGTTAACACTAACTCCGCCATGGACGGTCCCAAGCCCGGCTGTGAAAGGAGGGTGGTCGCCCTGCCAAGGCGACCAGAACCGATTAATCGGGGAAACTTGGCTTGAAACCAATGGAATCTCAACGATCAGCTTTATCAACCAATGCTACCGCATCCGGGGCAGCCGATGCGCCAGCGCTGGGGACCCAGGGCGCTGGTGGGACTACTGGCCATCAATTCCATCGTCTCACGCCCAAGACGCCGATCAACATTGCAGCATGAAATGTCAGAACTGGTCACCATGTTGGGCAGAAGGAGATCATCGCCCGTGAACTTTCAAAACTCAACGTCTCGATAACGGCCCTATCGGAACTTCGGCTGACTGGAACTGGCACTGTCTCCGTCGAAGTGCCGGCCATGGACAAAAAGATGATGTTGTATTACTCGGGCGGCGACAAAAGAGAAGCCGGAGTCGGCTTCATGGTACACCATCGGTTCTCTGTGAGCGTCGTGGCCTTCCAACCTATATCTGACCGTATCGCTGTCCTAACTGTCAACGGTACAATCAAGCTACATATCATCGCGGTCTATGCACCGACCGAAATGAACTCCGACGCAACTAAAGATGATTTCTATGATTGCCTGCAAGACGTCATGGACTCCCTACCTCAAACCGGCATGATCATGATCGCCGGCGACATAAACGCCCACATCGGAGAAGGCCGCACTGGCTGGGAATCGACGATGGGAAAGTTCGGCCATGCAAAAATGAACGACAATGGGCTACGATTGCTGTCATTCGCCGCCACCAACAAACTGGTCCTCGGGAACACGCTATTCCAACACTCGCTCAAGCACCGTCTGACATGGCGCAACCCAAGAGGAAACGACTTAGCGCTACTCGACTATGTGCTCAACACCCAGTTCCGATCATCCTTGCAAGATGTCCGGGCGATGCGCGGACCCGACTGCGGCTCTGATCACTATCTTGTCCAAGCCAGAGTGCGCCTGAAGCTCCAACGAGCGAAGAGGCCGACACCCAAGCCGCCCAGGCTGGGCTGGCATCACCTCAACAACAATGACCGCCATCAAGAATTCCAGATCGCATTATCGAACCACTTCGCCCTACTCCCCCTGAGCGACGATGCCAACAAAGAAGAGCAAACAATATCGAAAGCCATCTTGGACTGCGCCAAGCCGCTGTGCCCACCCGCCCAGCGTCGCACACAACCGTGGATCTCGGACGAGTGCCTTGACTTGGTCTTTGAACGCAAGAAGGCCAAGCTAACCAACTTTGAAAAGTATCATCGGCTAAACCGTGAGGTGAGGCTGAAGATGAAAGCAGACCGTGAGGCGTACTGGAACAAAGTCACTGAGGAACTTGAAAATACGGCCGAACGACAAGACTACAGGGTGTTGTACCAGACCATACGTAGTCTCAGTGGCAAGTGCAAGATGATGAATGATAACATCAGGAAGGTGGATGGCTCGTTTGTAAAGTCAACTGCGGAGCGCCTGCAACGGTGGAAAGAATACTTCAATGAACTCTACAATCACGATCCGCCCCAAGGTCCGGCTGCAGCGCCGCCCATCATCGACCCTTCTACGGTGCCGATGTCTGATGCAGAACCAACGGTAGAAGAAGTCAAACTCGCAATACATTCGCTAAAGAACAACAAGGCCGCTGGCCCTGATCATGTGGCAGCAGAAGCCCTCAAAGCTGGAGGAGAAGTCCTCGTCATACGTCTACACTCATTATTCAAACTGATCTGGACATCAAATGTGATACCAGCAAATTGGAAGAAGGCGGCTGTCATTCCTATCCTAAAGAAAGGCGACAACCGAGAATGTAAAAACTACCGCGGCATCAGCTTACTGTCCATCGTCGGCAAGGTCCTTATGAAAACAATTCAATCACGCCTTCAAAAGCACTGTGAGATGACCAGCCGGGAAGAACAGGCCGGGTTCTGACCCGGACGAGGCTGCAGCAACCCAATCTTCACCCTACGTCGACTCATGGAGGAACGGATCAGATGCGGACGTCGAACAGTCATCATCTTCATTGATTTCAAGTCTGCGTTTGATTGCATCGACCGGCCAGCCTTGTGGAGGGCTTTGGCAGCCGAACACATACCCGTGAAGATCATCGAGCTACTACAAACCGCCTACGATGGCTCGACCAGCCAGGTACGTATTCATGACGAAGTGTCCGATGAATTCCCCATCATGACAGGGGTCCGGCAGGGCGATGTGGTGTCACCGCTGTTGTTCAACATCGTCATCGATGTGATAATGCGCAAAGCATTCGAGGGCCGCCACAGAGTCCAAGCCTCGACCGATCGATTTATCACCGATCTAATGTTCGCTGACGATAGCGCCATTTTTGCCGAAGATGACACCGAGGCAACTCACATCCTCTATGACATCGCCCGGCACTCCAAACTGTACGGTCTCAATGTTAACGCCGAGAAGACCAAAGTCCTGACTCTGCGCTGGTGCGTCTGGAAGAAGAAGAACATCTCATTAGCGACAAAGATCCGCCTTTACCGAACCCTGATCCTGCTCATTCTATGATAGGTTTGTAGCTTGAACCCATCCGCTGGAACGTTGAAGACAATATAATTACACTGCAAAGCAAGACACAAGTAGGCAAGCTTCTTCATGTTTCTCGTGCACGGGAGAGAACCGGACAGTCGCTTGACTCCAGTTGGTCTCGTCCGTTCTCCCGTACCACTGTTCTTTTATTGAGGTTACATGAATATGCATAAGTTCATTAACATATGACGTCTACATACACACAAAGAGTACCTTGCCTGTGTGTGTGTGTGTGTGTGTGTGTGTGTGTGTGTGTGTGTGTGTGTGTGTGTGGACTGCTGATCAAAGGGTCAAACATCCTTGGTCAGGAAGAGGGTAGACTAGACCCCCCCGGTAAGGAAGTCCAGCAGGTCATCTAAACAGAAAAGCACTTAGACTAGAACAGACGCAACTACGTTAATCCTACCATAAAACAATAAAACACGGTATGACCTCTCATGCTCCCAAAGTGCTGTCCAATACACACAAAGTTTGCAGACTATCAAGGATCAAAACCTCTACCAATCTACAACTAATTACAAAACTCTAAGCATATATAAGTAAATATTTCTAAGCATAAATGACAATCAACAATACAAATCTAACATTTCCCCCCTTTTTGACCTTTATGCTTGAAAAGTTCCCAGGTATGAATAACTCATGTCTGACAGTTTCAAAGCAAACCTTTTTATACTCAGCATATGTCAAATCACCCTAAATTACTGAAAAGGTACACAGTTTAACAAATGTATTAGCAGTTATCCCATTCCTCATTGATCTCATCTCATGGCAAACTGCATCCCACAAACAAACAAATTGTTAATTTAATAGTGAAAATAAGAAGATAACATTTCCAAAAACATCTCAGCTTGGTGGTGCTTCCTCCGGGTGTGCACATCACATGTCTCTCTGCAGAGTGGTTTAAGCTCTGCAGGGCGTCATGAATGTCTCTTCCAGTTGTTTCCATCACTGTCCATAGGACCAGAGTCCAAATGTATGTAGAATAGACATTCAAACATACCAGTTGGTTTTGTTGTTCGTCAACATGGGTCTCAGCTATTTCCAAGCTGCAGACTTCTCAGCACTCTAGTTTTATGGCCTCCCATCACCTTACTTCAGGCCTTCATCCTGCGAGGGGGATATTTATGACTCCTTCATTGTCCACGCTCTGCAGAGAAACACCTCTGTGGAAAGGGTGCAGGGTTCAGTTGTCTTACTGCTGTTATGATCCCAGCAGCCTTCAGAGTGTCATCGTATGCACAGTACAGTGGCACAGCGTTAGGTGATGTTCATAGGAAACTGCTGTTATCACCACCATAGCTTCTGGTTCCTGTGCTTTTCACAGAATCATGACGTCATCCTCGAACTCCTTCTGCGCTGTCGATGGAGCTTGGCACGCTCCCCTCATCCCTCGAGTTTTCATATCCCAACGCTGCTGAAGATTTAAGGCAGAGCACGTCGTACACCTTAATTGTCTTTCTCAGCGTCAATATTGAATGTTTCATTTTATTTAACATCTTGCTGTGGGAAGTCTCCTCTTGATCTCCTGGAAGCTCAGTAGCACAGCTCTCTGTGTGATGTCTGCTGTGCTGAAGATGATCTCTGATCCTCCTGAAGCCTCTCTCCTGGCCTCAGCTCCCATCCTGTGGACGATCCTCTCAGGCACTCCTTCTCGTCATGCATAGTCCTGATTTTGGGCCTGCTGGATCTGTCTCTCTTAGGTGAGAGTTGTCATGTGTCCATCTCCTCTGCCTTCCTCCTGGTTCAGCTGTTTCCGGCACCAGCTGGGGTCCTATAAGGATGAGCGTCGTAGTCAAGGTAACCAAGAGGGTCCTGGTCGCACACAGGTCCGTCACGCCTCGCACTTGGTTGCCCTAGAGTTGATCAGAGGCTGGAGGTTGAAGTGCGAGCTTACCCTACGGGGGCTCAATCAGCACTCCCCCCTCACCACTGAAACAACCAAGTGTGAGATTTCTCTATTGTGCTGTCTTGAGGGTGCCGGGGTTTCCTGGGACCTCGACCTCTTGCAGTGGCTCTGATAAATCCAGGAGGGTCTCTCGCTATTTTGCAGGCAGTTAAAATGGTCCTTGCTGTGGCTCCAAGGTCTGATCTCATGATGGGCCCCAACCAGCTTGACCTTTGACCTCAACCACTGCCTGGTCCTGTCAGCTATGCGCTTCTCACTGGGCCTCTGAAGATTTCTCAGGAGATTACTGCTGCACCTGTATTTCCTTGCTAGGAAGACAAACTATTTGGAGAGTATGTCAACAATCATCAAACCACATTCTTTAGTTCAGTGAACTTCACTTATAGGCCGTCAAAGCCTCATCTGAACATGGGTGCACCACTTGCATAGGTTTAATATTTGTAAATAAAACGGCTAATCACACAAATCACTGCAACAATAATAGTAAACATTGCTTAATGTTACTCCTTGGACCCCACCTCTTGACGCATGGACACACTCATGCGCCAACACACCAAACCTGGATTCCTGTCTTAAAGAAAAAGATTAGCTAGATCATGTCCCAGGCAACATCAGGGCATCTCCTCCCCTGGAGCAGCACCACCCTGGACCTATAATCCTGCAATAAAAATGTTAGCGTGTTTTGCATATTAAGTATGCTTAACACCTGGCTCTCCCAGGAGCCTGCATACACACCATCATGGCCTGGAAAGCAAAATCTGGAAGTAAAATCAAACTTCATACCTGTAAACAATTGTATCATAAGAACAAGAAGCATTCAACATCAGCAAGACAAGTGTCATGTGCAGGTTTTCTCAAATCAGTAACTACAACTATTACCCTAATTCACCTCAGACATGGATTATCCCATGTACTCTGTTAACATTAATGTAATCAGTGACTTCTCTTAAGCAAAGTCACTCCACTCATATATTATTATTATGGGTTCAAAAGTGGCCAGCAAATGAGCCCATAATAAACTATTCCATAATTACCGTAATCTCTTATTTGTTTTACTCATGTCACTTGTCCGCTTCAGCTGAATCTTCTAAATGCAGTCTCAGAAAAACAAACATTAGCAATACACATTGACCATCCTGGTGGGCAGGCGTCGGCCATCCACATTCCAGAGGTGCCATAAAACACCATAAAGTTAACACTCGCTGTGGAAAAAGTAACACTGGTCTCATCACAGTATGTCTCAAACTATATTACTTTCTCCATCAACATATAGCCTGTAACTACAGTTTTCTTCACACATAAACCCAGAAATCTTGTAGTAGAGAAACATTAGCCAGTATTCCTATAAATCACATGATCAAACACATGAAGAACCGTAATGCTGTAAAAACGAAAATGCAAATGTTAGCGCTTGCGCAGGCGTATGCATACTTTGTCACAGTTATCTCTGTGAGCACACAAGCTAGTGAATGACACACACATAGTAAATTCACAGACACAGAAAATGGCATTTAAAATGTTAAATCATCACGCAACCTCGAGTGTTGCTGTCATCTTTCTGCTTCTGTAAAGGGAAGCACACACAGACTCATCTGCACCCCTGCCAGGCGGGGGTCAACTTCACACAGTCGTGTTACATCAGTAAAGTCTTGTCAGCTTTTGTCAGCTTTTACCAGTCAGTCAGTTTGTTTTCCTTTCACTCACTCATTCATGCATTCATTCTTTCTTTCTTTGCTGATAGTGGAACCTATCGTCGCATTTAGTTTCCACTCTCAGCAAAATGACGTCATTTCAAAAAGAAAAAGAAGAACTTTAGTTTGGATTACATCGCTGAATCCTTTTGGACTGGGACTGTCATTTAATAATTGTCCCAAATAAGTGGCTTTCTCCAGAGTCCATTTAAATGTGGAGAACTCACTTGGCACAATTTTCTCGACGACGTGTAGCGCTTTTAATTCCCGACGTGCAGATCTGCTTAAAGAACAGAGATTATCGAACAAAACTTTCAGTGCACTGTGAAAGTATCAAAATAAAAAGGCCTTGTTAAGTCATGACACAAGCTCCTCATCTCAGGAGGGTAAATCATACCATTAGCATGGTTCATCATACCATCATACTAATCGGCAGGCTCAACTTCACAACAAAAGAAAAATCATCAGCTAGATTCACTCCAAATCAACCATCAGCTGCACAAAACAACATAACCTTAATGCCTTATTAGCTATGAGTTTAATCCCCAGGTCTGTGCTCTTCACTCATTTAGGTCACAGATCTATTTTATTCAATTTTCCTTTTTCCCTTCATCATAAAACATGTGACATGCTGTCATGCACTTCACAAAAGAAGTTTGTTCTGACGTATTCAGAGTTGTGTATCTAAATACAGGATTCACTCGCACATCAAAGCAGGAAACTCAGTGTTTTAGAGTCTCCACTCAACACACAACAACTCCAACACATCTCATTCACTCATACTAGAATTCAGTCACCTTTCATTAATCTAAAACCCAATCAAATAATTTGCATATCGGCTATTAAACCACTAAGTTGACAGGACAACAGAAATGCATGTTCAAAATGTTATCACTAAAAGAGAATTTCCCTCATACAGTAAATTTAGTAGTAAACTTGTGCTGCATCAATCAAGCAGGAAGCTTCTCCCAATTTACTATATTAACACTAAATTTATTATCTGATCACTGGTTGGTCAAACCAGAATCTTTTTCCCCACAAAAGTTTAAATTGTTGTCCTGCAACCTAGAGAGTCAATTTTTTGCATTGGATAAATTCAGCATTTGATAACAAGTGTCTGCTAAATTTACACTATTTTAACACTGATGAAAGATAACAAGCTAATTTTCATTGCATGTGTGTTTGTTATTAGGCAGGTTTAATGCATGTCTGTGGAGCTGCATATCCAACAGAGCATGTTCTCTGCCTTTCCTACACATTTCTCTGCTATTATTTGATCACTTCTTAACTAATGTGCTATGAGTCTTCATGAGTCATTTTGTGTTTGGAATTGTTAGTAGGGTTAATGCATGTTCTGCTTGTGTGTGTGTGATTTTGTATATGTTTCTATTTTCGCAATGTTTCAGACTCCGTCTCAATTTTCCAACTTAAGCAGTCAGTTTTCTTTTCCCCAGGTTTGCTAACCCAAATTTTGATTTCCCACATTAAATAACAGCATTCCTCTGTGTTCTCACCTAGTCTTCTCACTCTGTTGTCCTCTCACTCTTTTGTCCTCTCCCACTTCAACAGTCCAAACAGCCGGCAGTTCTCCTTCAGCTTTGTCCTGTGTTCCACTGTCTCTTCTTGCCATTTTACTCCACAGGTGGCAAATGTCAAACTCCAACTGTTCAGTTCTCCTCAAACGTTTTCTTCACATGCACAGTGAAGTCACAGCCTGTTGTAAACACAGTGCCATCCATCCGATCAGTCAGGATGATGGGTTTGCTCTTCTTCTCTGATGCTGTTTGTCCACATTGCTGCTGCTTTGCTGGGACTCTTTGCTCAGGACTTGCTGCTGTCTCTTTATCTGCCATGTTATTGCTCTTTGGAGCTGCATTCTTCAGGGAGGAGTGAGCACTTGCTTGTGAGGTTGAGAGACACATGGCGCTGTAAATAAGTCAGCCAGAAACTTGGCCTGCATGTTTCCAATGATGTTGAAATATAACTTTCTTCCGACTGCTGCATGTGGAAAATTGATTCAGGCCTGCTTTTCACCTGAAAGTGACAAACTAAGACATTTTCATTATTATCATCGCTGCTTAATCAACACACATCTCTCTCTCTCTCTCTCTCTCTCTCTGTTTTTGTGAACAATCCTTTCTTAAAAGCAAAAAATAAAATCGTGGTTGTTTTTGGCTGATCAACACAAAACCTTTTCCCTATGATTTATTTTTCATCTACAATATAAATTCTTCCTCTTTTTCATTTGCATAAATAAATCACATGGCCGATGATACCATGGTGATCCATAAATATAATCACCAGTTTATTAAATTATTTTTAACCCAACAAAACAAATAAACAAAAACATGATGCTGATGCTACACACACACACGAGTCAAGGTGCAGGAAAACTGCTCACGGGAACGCTGCACACTCTCTGTTTCCCCCTCTTTGAGTAGTTCCCAGACAGCTCTTGATCTGATAATGTGTAGCTTGCTCATCAGCTCAGAAAAAAAACTGCAACGCAACATCACACAGTAGTTGCATGCTCTGCCCACAGCGGCAAAGTCTTACACTTTCATATTCAATACAGCTTCTCCATCATGTACTTTTAGATGTTTCATACAGGGTTCAGCATATTAGTTGTTTTCACAGGTGTGCTCCATATCTCAACAATGGCTCATAACAAGACGACAGTCTTTCACACAGGTCAAGTGCCTCTATGCACTTCATTAGTTTAAATATTTACCTATATCACTTCACCTCACATGTCATTGTACTGAATTTAAGCAACCACAAGCTTAATGTAGATTACTTTTAACAACTATCCACCTCAATTACGTCTATGGTCTGGCACACAGGCTGTTGTCGATCAGGGCAAGCTAAAGAATAAACATTTTGTGTCAGCTGCCAGGAGCAAAGTCCAGCACAAACGTCTGTCTCCCTCCAACTCACTCTTGGTTGCTTAGAAACCCATGATAACAACAACAGTCGGTGTCACAGACCACGTGTTCTGCTCCGCACACACTCACACAACAACAACAACAAAAACGACGACGACGACAATGACAACAACACAAAATAGGCCTACTCCGGACTCACACCGGACCGCTCGGGACCCTGACCCAGTCGTGGGACGCTCACCCACTCGCGCGACAAAACCCAATGAAGGGACGCTCGGGACACACACCCAGGGCGATTTCAAAACCGGACACTCACCGGACGCTTGGGCCCTTGGGCGATTTAACCAAAACTTCTTTTTCGGGACACTAACCCAGTTATCGCTCCACAAAGCAGCGAACTTCTCAACGCCTCACAAAATGGCGGAGACTGCACAACGACACGGTTATAGAGTCGGCCTCTTTAAACTTACTTGGCGTTGCTTAGCGTGTAATATCAGCTTCGAATCCCGCCGATCGCCATTCATCGAGGAGAAAGATAGACCGCGAATCCACAGGAACTTCCTGGCTGACGTCAGTCTTTCAGCGTGTCCCTCCTCCCCTCGGTGAATGCGATTCCAGGGCTCCGGCTCTCGAAGGACCAATTAATGATAGGTTTGTAGCTTGAACCCATCCGCTGGAACGTTGAAGACAATATAATTACACTGCAAAGCAAGACACAAGTAGGCAAGCTTCTTCATGTTTCTCGTGCACGGGAGAGAACCGGACAGTCGCTTGACTCCAGTTGGTCTCGTCCGTTCTCCCGTACCACTGTTCTTTTATTGAGGTTACATGAATATGCATAAGTTCATTAACATATGACGTCTACATACACACAAAGAGTACCTTGCCTGTGTGTGTGTGTGTGTGTGTGTGTGTGTGTGTGTGTGTGTGTGTGTGTGTGTGTGTGGACTGCTGATCAAAGGGTCAAACATCCTTGGTCAGGAAGAGGGTAGACTAGACCCCCCCGGTAAGGAAGTCCAGCAGGTCATCTAAACAGAAAAGCACTTAGACTAGAACAGACGCAACTACGTTAATCCTACCATAAAACAATAAAACACGGTATGACCTCTCATGCTCCCAAAGTGCTGTCCAATACACACAAAGTTTGCAGACTATCAAGGATCAAAACCTCTACCAATCTACAACTAATTACAAAACTCTAAGCATATATAAGTAAATATTTCTAAGCATAAATGACAATCAACAATACAAATCTAACATTCTACTTTACAGTGCAGGGACGTGGACAATGCTCAAACACGACCTGAGCAAGCTCGAAGCTTTCCAAATGCGTTGCCTTAGATGCATGCTCGGCGTTTCCCTTCGCGACCGTCATTCGAATGACACCATCCTCACCAGCTGCGGCAGCCAACCGACGATCGGCGACCTAATCCAGCGCCGTCGACTCCGTTGGTTTGGCCACATTTGTCGAATGGACCCGAGCCGCTACCCCCATGGCCTACTCTGGTTGACCCGCCCCACCGATTGGAGGGTGCATCGAAATGCACCAAAGAAGACAAGGATGAAACAAATCCAGGATGATTTGAAGGCTCTTCGACTTGACCTCGAGCAGGCAAGAACCATCGCCTTAGATCAAAAAGCGTGGAAGATAATCGTTGGTCAAGCAAAAGAACCTGCGGCACCTACAGCAGCGTACTGGTTGCGCGGCAGACCACCGCCGGTGGTCGCCCGCTAAGGACAAGAAGAAGGTTCACACTCCCTTGCTACCCCCCAGAGTCCACAAAGAGACAAAAGACTCTTCCTGTGGAGCTGTCTGCTTCCCCCAACTTCCTTACTAGACCCCCACCATTTGTCTTACTGTATGAGTGTGAGACATGTTAAAATCCAGTGGCACCAAGGTATCATACAATAAAATAATGTGATTAATACATAAGTAAAATAAATCCCTATACATGCCCCTTCCTGATTTCTTGTGTTTTAACATGTTTGTTACACTTACATGTTTCCAATTTCAAATGTTAACACAGATGTTCAGAGTAAATACAGATTGTAGTTTTTTAAATGATGATTTCATTTAGTTTGGGGAAACAGCTCCAACTTTACCTCATGTAGAAAAAGTCATTTCCTTCTAAAACTAATAAGTGGTTTTGTCATGTAGCAAGAACTGCAATCAAGCATTTGCAATAACTAATAAACAAAAGCACTTGGGACAATTGTGTTGGTGATAGCTTTTGTTATAATATCAATAATATTTATATGAATATGGGATACTGTTACATGTTTGCATAGACTTTTGTGAAATATGGAGACACTCCTGGCATTATATGAGCAAAGTGAGACTCATTTTTTAGGGTTGGTGGAGATGAGTGTGAAGATCCAAACAATCCCTGTCAGTGATGGAGAAGCTTTGATGAAAATATTTGGTAAAAAGTTCACCAGCATGAAGGAAATGAAGTTTCAAACTTTCCTTAGGAGGAGCCCAGCACACCTGCTTAAAGAAACGTAAGTGTGGTGATGTGGATGCTTGCAGCGACTGCTGTATAGAGGCCATCCTGCTACACATGAAACACATCAGAGTCATAATTGTTATTTCAGTCACGTGTTTGTTTATTATCCTTATTGTTTTATCTGGGACTGTTTGCAGACATCTCAGAGAGAGGAGACACCAGCATCTGAACAGAGACTCAAACCAGCAACCTGCAGCTCCCTGCTTGGCTGCTCCAGTTTTCTCCTCACTCATATTGCCCACCAGTGATTTCTAGCTGCCCACCCACACAGCAGGCTAGAATATGCGCTGAGCCTCAGCATCCAGTACTTGGACATGTTTTCTTTATTAAACAATGAACCAGACCCCAAAAAGTAAACAGCTGTTATTGCTAGGCAACGGGAGCAGCATTTGGTGATGCAGCACCTGACATTCCTGACCATGTGGGCGGAGCATGCATGAAATGGAATGTTTAGTAGAACTGTGCAACACAAGCACTCAGTTACGGCATGTTTCATTGTATCCAGACACAGCTAGAGACACATCTACAGCAGCATCTCTGTGCAGGACAAACGACAGCTGACGAAGAAACATCGAAAACTTCACTTCACTCCTCTACAATACGTTGGCTCCTTTGTTTAAAAGGCCAAAATGAATCGAGGGAGAACGAGAAGAGGATCGGCGAGTGCTTCACCATACAATACAGTACAGCTGATTAACCTGCAAGAACAATTTCAAATGATACAGGCTGAAAATGTCAAATTAAAAGAAGAGGCAGAAAAATCAAGAGGAGAAGCTAAAAATTCACAGTTTGAAACTGAAGTTTCAGCCTCCCTGGGAAAGTCTATGCCAGGGTGCTGGAAAGGAGAGTTCATCCGCTAGTCGAACCTCAGATACAGGAGGAACAATGCGGTTTTCGTTCTGGTCGCGGAACACTGGGCCAGCTCTTTATCCTCTCGAGGATACTTGAGGGTGCATGGGAGTTTGCCCAACCAGTCTACATGTGTTTTGTGGACTTGGAGAAGGCATTCGACCGTGCCCCTCGGGGTGTCCTGTGGGAGGTGTTGCAGGAGTATGGGGTGTCTGGCCCATTGCTACGGGCCATTCGATCCCTATACAACCGTTGCAAGAGCTTGGTTCGCATTGCCGGCAATAAGTCGAACTCGTTCCCGGTGGGTGATGGGCTTCGCCAGGGCTGCCCTTTGTCTCCGGTTCTGTTCATAATTTTTATGGACAGGATTTCTAGGTGCAGCCAAGTGGCGGAGGGCTTTAGCTTTGGTGGCCTCAGAATCTCATCTCTGATTTTTTGCGGATGATGTGGTTCTGTTGGCTTCATCGGGTGAGGGCCTCCAGCTCGCACTGGAACGGTTCGCAGCCGAGTGTGAAGCAGCGGGAATGAGGATCAGCACCTCCAAATCTGAGGCCATGGTTCTCAGCCGGAAAAGGGTGGAGTGCCCACTCCGGGTCGGGGATGAGTTCCTGCCCCAAGTGGAGGAGTTCAAGTATCTCAGGGTCCTGTTCGCGAGTGATGGGAGAAGGGAGCCGGAGATCGACAGACGGATTGGGGCTGCAGCTGCAGTAATGCGGACGCTGCACCGGTCCGTCGTGGTGAAGAGGGAGCTGCGTGTAAAAGCGAAACTCTCAATTTATGGCCACGAGCTGTGGGTAGTGACCGAAAGAACGAGATCGCGGATACAAGCGACAGAAATGTCTCACCCTATCTCCCTTAGAGATAGGGTGAGAAGTTCGGCCATCCGGGAGGGGCTCAGAGTAGAGCAGCTGCTGCTCCACATCGAAAGGAGCCAGCTGAGGTGGTTCAGGCATCTGACAAGGATGCCCCCTGGGCGCCTCCTGGGTGAGGTGTTCCAGGCATGTCCCACCGGGAGGAGGCCCCGGGGCAGACCCAGGACACGCTGGAGTGATTATATCTCTCGGCTGGCCTGGGAACGCCTTGGTATTTCCCCCAGATAAGCTGGAGGAGGTGGCTGGGGAGAGGGAGGTCTGGGCCTCTTTGCTTAGGCTGCTGCCCCCGTGACCCGGCCTCGGATAAAGCGGATGAAGATGGATGAAACTGAAGTAGTATTGCAGGAATTACTGCATGTGGGTCTCAAACTTAAAGGAGAGAAAATGGGAAAACAACAGGCAGAAAACGAGAATGAAAACATGAAGAAAGAACTGTTGGAAGCTCAAAAAGCATTGGAGGAAGAGAAAAGCACAGCACAAGAAGCCAAAAATAAATTTCAAACTGCAAAGAAGGAGGCAGAAAATGTGATGCAGGAATTACAGGAGGTGCAGGAAGCTTTTGAAGAGGAAAAAAGGAAAATGCAGTTAGCAACACAAGAAGCTGCAAATGTAACGGCTGAAGCTGAAACACTAAGGAAGCAATTACTGCATGTGAAGCAACAACTTGAAGAGGAGACAAAAAGGTAAACACGAGGCAGAAAATGAGATTGAAAATTTGAAGAAAGAATTGTTGGAAGCTCAAAAAGTGTTGGAGGAAGAGAAAATTAAAATACAGGGAGCAAAGAAAGAAATGGAAGATACAAAGAGTTACACTCAAAACATGAGGAAGGAACTGATGAAAATGCAAGAAGAACTTGCAGAAGAGAAAATTGAGGTGAAGGTATTGAAGAAAGAAATGCGGTGACCAAGAAAGACTGCAAAGACGCACTTAATGTCACGATCTGGTTGTAGGGACTCAAGCGCAGAGCGGTAGATGTCTCCAAAATACAGTTTATTTACAGTTCCAGTGCACAATATATATACAGTGAAGGGAATCCAAAACTCCAGGGAATCACAGGGTAGCTCTCTCACACTCGCTCATGTCTTCTTGCCCACACTCACACACATTCACACGGCAGGGAGAACACTAACGTCAGTAGTACAATCATCCAGCGACGAGAGGATGTGTGTTCCAGCCTCAAATAGTGCTCCCGGTGATGACAGGTGATTGTCGTCAGGGCGAAGGGCGGGAGCCCACAGTGAGCCCCACCCAGGCAGAGGGAGAGAGAACCGAAACAGCAAATGTAGCCTTGTGGGGCCGGCCGGACAGGCACGGAGACCATGACACTTAAAGAAAGAAAGAAATGACCGGCTCTGGGGTGACCAAGAAAGACTGCAAAGACGCACTTAAAGAAATACGAAAGCACAAAAAGGAAGCTAAAGAGCTCCTCAAACACAAAGTGAAACTGGCCAAACAGCAGCTGGAAGAAAAATTTAAAGATGCCGAGGAGCAGCTCAACAAAACCTTAAAAGAACTGAAGGCAAAAGAAAAGCAAGCCGAGGACAGGAGGGGATTCTGGAGCAGACTGCTGAGGAAGAAGTGACCCAGCAGCATCTCGATAGTTTCTTCCTCCTCTCTCCACCTTTCTTTCTCCCCATCCTTCTTCTTGGGATGTTTGTTTGTTTTTTAAAAACTGAAATACACAAATAAAATTGCCATAACTTGACCTCATGTTGCCTGCTTCTTTTCTTGTGTGTCTGTGGATGTAAAACAGTAACACACTTTCTGCTCTGTCTTTAATTTTAAATAAATGCAATATGTTTTCATTTTAAAATGCAGTGCAAAAAACTTCTGCTCTAAATCTTTTTGTTTTAGCAAAAAGCTTTTTTTTTGCCTGTTGTGGAAGTTTTCCATGTAAATAAAGCCTGCAGACGAGCGGTGAGCGGTAGCTAACATTCTTTAATCAAACACACAAAGAACAGACAACCAAGCTTGATGAAGTCCCTGCATGACCGCGGGGCAGACGGTCAGCAGAGTCTCCCTGAGCCTAGCATGGCTCTCAGTTAAATACCTTCTCCAGGAACAAAAGGCAGTACACACAGGGCTGGACTGGGACAAAAAATCGGCCCGGGCATTTTGACTAGAGACCGGCCCACCAAAAATGTGACATCATTCAGGGGTAAAACCGCAAAGGATTCTCTGAACTTGTGGCAAGAGGTACTAGCGCATGCAGGCTTTCAATTGATCTCAGTTACACAGTGATAAAACAACATGTTCTCACTCCCAACTCGTGAAACGTGTGACGCATGGTCAGGCTCCCTCTGCTTTACTTATGGACGTGCAGGGTACCCCCTCGCGTCGGGAATTGACGTGAAGGGTCCTCCGATTGAAGAGATTGCTGCGGAAGTGCCTGTTGTCGGTATATTTAGACATTTTCCAAATCACATTGTAGTGACGTATACTGAACACAATAAATTATATAATGTAAGCAACTACCTGAGAAACAGCAGATATATCAATTATAGGCTATTACTTTTGCATCGTTTATTGCATATATGGAGGGAGTGATGTATGCTGGGTAATGGCACAGCTAGCTACTGGGTGACTTTATTCACCCGCTTCGGCTGTTATCAGTCCATACAATGGGCGTTATTAGCACAAATCAGTCCCATAGATATAGGCCATCTCCTGCTAGATTGTTCAGAAGGTTGTTCTCATCCATCCAGATGGAGGATCACTAACAGGAGCGTGGAAGACTCCAGAATCCACTCTGGCTGGAATCCGGTGGATATGCAGTGTGTACAGGTAAGACCATTTAAACGGACAGCATTTATAGAATGACTATTAAAAGTCAGCGAGTGTCAGTAATGTTAATGTGGTTATCTTAGTAATACACAGAGTGCTAATATAACAGCTTTAAGATGCATTTATTATTACGTGTTTTACCGTCTTTATGGTGCTAGCTTAAAGTTACGGTGTAAACGCTAGCTTGTATTACTGGTGTCAAGCCAGCCTCCAATTCGAGACTTGCAGTCAAGCCAGCCTCCAGTTTGTTTTACGTTCCCTGTGTATTCAAAGTATTACGGGAATGGATGTGGAAACCAGATTTCAAAATAAAAGCCAACTTCGAGTGAATTAGCAGATATGTTAAGAACATAATAACATATAATTTAGGCTTTTTTTATTTTACAAACTCTAATGAATGATCTATATGACACAGCCTTGTATCCTAATTGTGCCCTGTCACTATCAAGGCCATCTTAATTTGGATTTCAAAGTAAAAGCCCTGTGAATCTTCATTTTTGAACTACTCTTTCAATGACTTAAAATGCTCTTGAAAGCAAAAGTCGTATTTCCAAATACTATTTGAACTTTGTATCAACACTTTCCAACCGCAGTCTTTTTCACAGTAATACCATATCAATATCAAGTCAGTCTGATTTTGCTTTTCATAGTAATGGCCCTTTGAAATTGCCGATATTTGACTTAATCTTCTAACGATTCAAAATGCTCTAAAATGAAAAATTCTTGTTTCCACAGGGTAATTCCACTTTAGATCAATAGTATACAACCCCACAGTGATACCATATCAATATCAAGTCATTCTGATTTTGCTTTCAAAAATAAAAGCCCTTTCAAATTGTCCATAATTGACCCAACTTTCAGTGATTTCAAAATGCTCTAAAATGGAAAATTCCTGTTTCCACAGGGTAATTCCACCTTAGATCAACAGTATACAGCCCCACAGTGATACCATATCAATATCAAGTCATTCTGATTATGCCTTCCAAAATAAAAGACTTTTCAAATTGTCCATAATTGACCTACCTTTCAGTGATTTCAAAATGCTCTAAAATGGAAAATTCCTGTTTCCACAGGGTAATTCCACTTTAGATCAACAGTATACAACCCCACAGTGATACCATATCAATATCAAGTCATTCTGATTTTGCTTTCAAAAATAAAAGCCCTTTCAAATTGTCCATAATTGACCCAACTTTCAGTGATTTCAAAATGCTCTAAAATGGGAAATTCCTGTTTCCACAGGGTAATTCCACCTTAGATCAACAGTATACAGCCCCACAGTGATACCATATCAATATCAAGTCATTCTGATTATGCCTTCCAAAATAAAAGACTTTTCAAATTGTCCATAATTGACCTAACTTTCAGTGATTTCAAAATGCTCTAAAATGAAAAATTCTTGTTTCCACAGGGTAATTCCACTTTATATCAACAGCATACAACCCCACGGTGATACCATATCAATATCAAGTCATTCTGATTTTATTTATTAAAATTTACTGAAGTGGATTTCTTGTCTTTACATATTAATGACACAATCTTTTCTTTGTATTTGTAATGTTATGAAATATAACTATTTTCATAAAAGTAACATAGGTGAATCTGTTTATCTTGGAAAACAAAACAGATCAACAGTATACAGCCCCACAGTGATACCATATCAATATCAAGTCATTCTGATTTTGCTTTCAAAAATAAAAGCCCTTTCAAATTGTCCATAATTGACCTACCTTTCAGTGATTTCAAAATGCTCTAAAATGGAAAATTCCTCTTTCCACAGGGTAATTCCACCTTAGAATTATTCTGAAATGTTTTTTTTTATTCTTTCTGTTACTCACATTTATGTTTTGATGTGCAATGGTGTTAGTTTGAATGACATCTCCAAGGCCCTTTAATTTATAATTGTCTTTTTGGTTTTTTTCTTTTTACTTTGTTTGTCAAGTATTCACCACATTTAAATAAAGAATTAAATAAAGAATTTTATCAAATGTTGTAACATAGAATGAAATTTATATTTCATGACACTTCTCAACATGAATTTTTGCTATATATTCTGATATTAGAAACACTGGTTGTTGATATACTTAAAATACACAAGTATTTCAAGTATATTTACTGATATTACAGTAGTTATGTAACATGGACAAAATGTTTTCTCACAAAATAAATTTTTCCTCTTTTTTAGCCTAACAGCAACTCATCTGATGATGGATTCATAAGAATCAGGGTCCCACTTGCAACAATTTTTTTTTTCCTGAAAAGGAAAGAATGGACTAATATAAAAAATAAGAGATCCAAAAGAGGATACAAGGGACTACAGTGGACAAATCTGATTTCAGACGGAATACGGACAGTGTTTCCATATTGTTCCTTGTAGATAATGAAGACGATCTAAAGGCAAAAGTCAATTTACAAGGTCTCGAATGTGTGCACAACCACTATGAACTAAGAAGAAGACCTGTAAGAGATCATAAGAGAGATAAAATTGGCCATGAATTGGAAAAGCAATTACCTAGAGCCATGTATCTGGAAACAATGAGCAAAATGGATGATGATGTTGTGCAATCGGGGTGTAGAGATGAAGTTCCAACTCCTCAAGTGTTGAGAAACATAGCCTTGGAAATCTGAAAGAAAAGTCGTCTTCATCATAATGAGATTATGAGTCTCCAGTTAATGGTGGCAAACAAGAAGAACAACCCAGAGGATGTATTGCAGAAAGTGATGTTACATTCAAAAGGTGTTTTTTTATGGTCTTCCAGGAGCATTGACATTTTCCAGAGCCGCTGTTGGGAGGACATACTTTATTTGGATGCTACAGGAAGTATCATGAAAAAAAAGAAAGGGTTCGCCTCCTTTCTATGTTTACGAACTTGTAGTAAGAAATCCACAGAAAACATCCTCTCCCCTACCAGTGGCTACATATTTAACATGTGACCATACCACTGCCTCAATTACATATTTTTTGGAAGCATTTCTGACTGATGTTGCAAGGGCCTTTGGGCGCAAAGCCATGCGTTCACCTTTAATGCTTATGTGTGATGGATCTACGGTCCTAATGCAAGCTATCTGTTTAGCTTTTGCAAAAAAAATCTCTCTGACACAATAAATCATTATTATAACATTGCTTCGGGGAAAGGAAACAAGGAATACTTCGAGGTTCCAATTCTTCACAGATGCCTTAGTCATGTTATGAAGAATGCCAAAGAGTAAAAAGTAGTAAGTGTAGTCCTTTTAATACGGTATTCACTTGTTTGTTTTTTTATTGTGACATGTGACATGGCATTTCATTTTTCAATTTGGGAAAACATTATTACTGTTTACTGCACCAAAGAACTACCATCTTGCAATGTACACTTTTGGAGTCTTCACTACTGCAACTTCCTTAAAAGACCTCACTGACATGGTTCAAAGTGCTGCAGTTGTTTTTGGGAGTCCGTGTAGTGGTGAGAATGTCAAAAAACATTTTCACAACCTTCAGTTGTTGATGCAGAAAGCCAATGTTGGTGTTGCTGGCAATGACAGAAACTCAAAAGCTGATGAGGACCTGAAGGTAAACTGAAGTCAATTTTTATTAAAACTAAAGGCTAAACTTTTGCCTCTTATATATCTTTTTAAATACTTTGGAATAGCATAATAATCACAATTCACGAGTAATTTTAAATGTTTTATACAACATAATGTTGGGTTTTTAGATTATAGATATGAAAGATGAGTGCACACAATGTTCAAATCACATAATTATTCTGTTTTGTCTGTTGGCTAGGGAGTCAAGGGAAACAACCTCTTTGGGAGACATTTTAAGAAGCTCATTTCCAACACATCATTGGAGATGGATGGTGAGGCAAACCCTTACTACAGCAAGGGGCTCATGGAGCACATTAGCAAATATCTTCTTCCTTTTTCTGGATTATGGTCTGCAATAATGTTAGGTAAGCCATTTTAAAGTAGACAAGTAATTAGTTTATAAAATGAAATTACACACATCAATATTAGTCTAATCTTCAAAATCCAAAGGTGACCTTGGAAGACATGGCACTGGGAAAATGTATGAGCAGTACCACAACAAATACAATGCCTTAAGCAAGATCAAGAGACAAGTAAGACACATGATTTTTAGTATATATACATATTTGTGTGGTGTGATTGAGAAACGGCGGGTCCAGAGGAGTCATCTGTATTGCAGATCATACAACATTGCACACAACAACAATGTGTATCTTTTTTAAAAAAAATCACATTTAATGATTTCTTAATTTGATTTTTCAGAATATTACTGAGAATAATAAAACACAGGGGATAATGGAGAAGAGCCAGTGGGATCTGAAACATATCCGTCTATGTTCGGGAAGGCTCACCAGGCTGGATGACTTTGTTGTCCAGTATCAAATCAGTCACACAGCGCTGCTGAAGGAGTACAAAGACTCAAAAAGAATGCTTCAAAGAAAGGTTTGCAAAATGACTGGCTGATGTCCATCAATGCTTTGCCGTTTCAAAATGGAACATTAAAAAAAAGTCTTCTTGATGTGGTGGGATATTGAGGTGCCCCACATTGTGATGTTATAGCTTGGTTGCACCTGTGTGTCTTACTGGACATTTTTGTGTGTTTTGGTTTATTGTAAATTAAGGAAAATGTTGTCACAGCATTTCACTTGTAATTCCTAAACAATGTTCAATGACTCATATTTTTGGTTCAGAAATTTAGAGTGGACGAAGAAAAATGGAAGGAACCTCGCCAAAAAAAGAAGGGGAGATATGTAACAGTACTCCGCAAGCCATTTCCTTTCAGGAGATCTTCAAAGATGGTATAAAATGTTGGGGAAATTTATCGTTCATATATAAAGACCAATATTTTGCATAACATTTTTTGTATTTCTTGTCCACAATATTTATATAGGTTGCTTCCTCTATGGCCCCGAGTTCCCCTGTGCAGACTGGTAGAGTTGAGGATGTTACCTTGGAAACTCCAGAATTCCAGGTAGGATTGACAACTGCTAACATAAAGGATTCATCAAAGTAATAGTAATGCCTTCTTTTTCCATAGAAGATCCTTTCCATGACACAGTAATCAGTCACGGACACGTGTATGAAGGGCAAATCTTATTTATTTACATGTTGATATTCATGTTCAACTCATTCGATGTGAATATCCAGGATTTTGGTTGACTAGTTGTAACCTTAACTTAAGTGGGAGGCACCAAAATTCAAAATGAATGCAGTGATTATTTGGTAAATTTTGGGAATAACTAAATAAATAAATATTTTTTCCTCAGTAGAAACTGAATGGGAAAAAGCATTCGGGAACATAGTTAGAGTATGGGAAAATTAACTCTGCATACCAAAAATCCAAGATACTAACCATAAATTGCTCTCCAGTGCATCCATCGATTGTGTGTGAATGTTACTTAGAACACACTTAGAAAAATCTGCTTGGGTGAATGCACAAGTTGTGTAAATCGCTTTGAGTGCTCAGAAGAGTAGAAAAGCGCTTTATAAGAACCAGTTCATTTACCATTCAAGACTTGGAGTGATACATTTTGAATGAATTTTCCAAAGACATATTGTTAATAACAGTCCATAAACCTTTGTTAGAAATAACAAAATCATGTTCAATAGCTGGTAAGATCGTATGTTAAGTGTGTTTTTCTTTAATGAGGAGGTCCTGTCTTTGTGGAAGAAAAGAGACACAGAGGTTGTGGTTTCTGTGCTTCCCTCAACAAACCATGGTACGTCCATAATTATCTGCCACCGTGATCTGCGAACCCTTCGACCACACCTGTGGCTAACAGGCGAGGTATATCAATGATTAATTTAAGCACTCATAACCACAATAATTCGACTGTGTAATGTAATTCAATTAAAAGGACATTATCATGTAATTATTTATCATTAACACAATTTAAATTATATAAATTACATAGCTTTGTGTTTATGAAAATTCTTTACGTAGGTAATTGAAGGGCTTTTTCATTGTCTGGCAAAAAAGGAGCAAAAGGGGATCTACATTATGAACCATTACACAGCGGGCTTGATTTTCTTTGGTGATCGGACACAGCTTTCTCGCCAAAGCTTGCGGAACGTAAGATGACTGTCCAATGTCCATATAATTATGTTCAAATACATTTAGAAAGAATTACTGATTGAATGCTAATAGAATTCCACAAACTGTAAGAAATACATAAATGTTTTCTGACAGGTAAACTTCGATCAGTACCAGGCCATTGTCACGTTTGTTAACATTAAAAATGTACACTGGAAGTGTCTGGTAAGCAACAAGATTATTACTTTAAAGCCTGTGTATATTTTTTAATGACGATATATTAATATTGTTTTAATGATTTATCTTTGCTACAGTTCATCAATGCAGTGAATCACACTGTTTATCTCCTTGATCCTTCCCCAAGTTCATCAGAGGAGGAAGACTCTAAACTTGCTGCACGTAAATTCAGGTACTTAGGCTTCAACACATTTTGTTATATGCAAATAGGCTTTACAAGTTAGTTTACTACAACTGCATTTTTGTAGAAGCTTTTTGTACCTGGCCCCACAATGCGTGTTTCTCTGTTGGCATCCTCTTGGCTAGGTCTCATTTGCAAAATAAATCAGTACGGTTAAATAAAAATTATCAGGTGAACAAATTATTAAGACAATAATTATGATGGCAAAAGAGCCAAACAAGACGGGCCACAAAATAAATAAATAAAAAATTAATAAAATTCTCTTTAATTCTGTAAAATATATTTTTTTAAAATTAGGAAATATGACATATACCAAATTGTATTCTGCTTTGTAATAATGTGCAGTGATTACTTAAAAATGAGGAGAACCCGCCACGCAAAAACAGAATGGGTGGACATTAAATGGAAGGGAGGTGTCTTGACCCATCCAGTGCAGAAGGATGGCTTCAGCTGTGGAGTATTAGTGGTGATGGTAAGTGATGATAATATACATTTGTACATAATTTCTTACTTGTTTGCCATGCCATCATGCCATGGTCAGAAGAATATCCACATCCATAACAGTAGCTGTAATAGATATGAATACATCTAATTCTAAATTTCACAGTATACTGCACAAATTAAGTATATGGTTAATACTTTGGTGCCCTAAGTCATGCAGATTTTGTGACATACTCTTTTTAGGATTTGCAAATATTAAGGCTGCACAGCGATTGCAGATAGTACTTATACTTTAAAGAGAGCAAGTCACCGTAGGGAATTATTTCCTGTGTCATAAAAGTGTAAAGTGTAAAGTGTGCGTGTTAGTCCCCATGGGGAAATAGTTCCTCTGCATTTAACCCATTCACCTAGTGAAGCAGTGGGCAGCCACCAATGCAGCGCCCGGGGAGCAGTGTGTAGGGACGGTACCTTGCTCAGGGGTACCTCAGGGTAGCCGTTCAGTGGAGTCGAACCCCCGACCTTCCGATCATGGGGCCACCACTCTACCTACTGAACTATCCCTGCCCCTGCATAATGGTGCATTATGGCGGCGCGCACAGACGCAGCGGCCCGGAGCTCCTGCACTTTTGCACTTTTGGTGGTATTAGGTATTATTTCACACAGTCTGGGGTTACTTCAATACAACAGAGATGATCTACTACAACTAAGCCGTGGAGATCTTCAACTAACATCCGAGTATCTCATCCCCCCGAAGATCGTTAAGCAACCCCCGGGGCTACCCGCAACAGCAAGCCGCAGGAGGAGACGTTGCGAGCGGAGGCAGAAGAGAGGCAGGCGGGGAGGCCTGTGGGCATGGCTAAAGACTAGTCCGTTTAAACCACCACTCCCGACCATATTCCTCTCCAATGCCCGTTCAATCCGTTACAAACTGGATGAAATACGACTGCAGATCGCCACTCGACGGACTTTTAATAACTGTTCGTGCATGATTTTCACTGAAACCTGGCTGGACAGCGCCATTCCCGATGCGGCTATTGATCTAGCAGGCCGCACCGCCTATCGAGCCGACAGGTCTGCGGACTCGGGTAAGAAGACTGGCAGGGGGGTGGGCATCTATATTAACAACTTTTGAATCAGAATCAGAATCAGAATCAGAATACTTTATTGATCCCTGGGGGAAATTATTTTTTGTTACAGTGCTCCATTTTAAACCAACATTAAGACAAGACAGACAATACGCTAACTAAGAATAGTACAATATATACATATATATACATACATACATACATAAGTCACTTATAAATAAATATTTGGAAAAGAAACATGTGTAGCTGTAGCAGCAAACAGTGTGTTAAGTGGATGCGTTGTACAGGGAGATGGCCACAGGCAGGAATGATTTCCTGTGTCGTTCAGTGGTGCTTTTCGGTAATCTCAGTCTCTCACTGAACGAGCTCCTGTGACTGACCAACATGTCATGGAGTGGGTGGGAGGTGTTATCCAACATTGTCTTTATCTTGGACAGCATCCGCCTCTCCGACACCACCTTGAGGGAGTCCAGCTCCATCCCCACAACATTGCTGGCCTTACGGATCAGTTTATTAAGTCTGTTGGCATCTGCGACCCTCAGCCTGCTCCCCCAGCATGCAACAGCATAGAGGATCGCACTGGCCACCACAGACTCATAGAAAATCCTCAGCATTTTCTGGCAGATGTTGAAGGACCTCAGTCGCCTCAAAAAATAGAGACGACTCTGGCCCTTCCTGTAAAGTGCTGTGGTGTTTTTAGCCCAGTCCAGTTTATTGTCAATGTGTACTCCAAGGTATTTATAGTCCTCCACAATGTCAACACTGACCCCCTGGATTGAAACAGGGGTCAAGTGTTTCCTGGTCTTCCTGAAGTCCACGATCAGTTCCTTGGTCTTTGCCACGTTGAGCTGCAGATGATTCTGCTCACACCACGTGACAAAGGAGTCGACCACAGCCCGGTACTCTGTCTCATCATCCCTGCTGATGCATCCAACCACCGCAGAGTCATCAGAAAACTTCTGAAGATGGCAGGTCTCTGTGCAGTGGCTGAAGTCTGTGGTGTAGAGGGTGAAGAGGAAGGGGGAGAGGACAGTCCCCTGTGGTGCCCCTGTGTTGCTGATCACCTTGTCAGACACACAATGTGGAAGACGTACATATTGTGGTCTTCCTGTCAGGTAATCAACAATCCAGGACACCAGAGAAGCATCCACCTGCATCGCTGCTAACTTATCACCCAGGAGGGTCGGCCTGATGGTGTTGAAAGCACTGGAAAAGTCAAAAAACATGACCCTCACAGTGCTCGCCGGCTGGTCCAGATGGGTGTAGACACGATTGAGCAGGTAGATGATGGCGTCCTCTGTTCCGAGACGAGGCTGATAAGCGAACTGAAGGGGATCCAGATGTGGTCTTACTATGGGTCGCAGCTGGTCCAGGATGAGCCTTTCCAGGGTCTTCATGATGTGGGAGGTCAGTGCCACGGGCCTGTAATCCTGGGGGCCACTGGGACGAGGCGTCTTTGGTACAGGGACGAGGCATGATGTCTTCCACATCACCGGGACCCTCTGCAGACTCAGACTCAGCATAAACAGTTTATGAAAGACTCCACACAGCTGGGGGGCACAGGCCTTGAGGACAAGGGGACTCACTCCGTCTGGTCCAGCAGACTTGCCTGAGTGAAGTCTCCTCATTTGCATCTCAACCTGGTATTGAGTGAAGGTGATGGGTGGGGGAGGGGTGTCAGGAATCTCACAGGAGGCAACATGTGAAGAGAGAGGCTGGCACAGTGGTGTGGCTCTGGATTCCAGGCTGACTGCAGGTGAGGTTGTGGGGGTCGGAGCAGACACTGTGGTGTCGAATCTATTGAAAAACAGATTCAACTCGTCGGCTCTATTCTCACCTCCCTCAGCTCCCCTGCTGTTGGTTGGCCTGAATCCAGTGATGGTCTTCATGCCCCTCCACACCTCTCTCATGCTGTTCTGCTGGAGTTTCCACTCCAGCTTCCTCCTGTAATTGTCCTTAGCCTCTCTGATCTTGTCCTTTAGTAACACCTGGACCTTCCTCACCTCCTCTTTGTTGCCCCCTCTGAAAGCCCTCTTCTTGTTGTTGAGGAGGGCTTTGATGTCCTTAGTCACCCACGGCTTGTTATTTGGGTAACAATGAACAGTCTGAGCTGGAACAATGGAGTCGGTGCAGAAAGTTATGTAGTCTGTGATACACTCAGTAAGCCCATTGATGTCCTCGGCGTGAGGCTCACAGAGTGTTTCCCAGTCGGTCACCTCGAAACAGCCCTGTAGTTCCGCTATTGCCTCCTCTGACCACCTCCTAACAGTCCTGGTGGTCACAGGTTCCCTCCTCACAATTGGCACATAGCGGGGGGTGAGGTGAATCAGGTTATGATCTGACCTACCAAGTGGGGGGAGGGAGGAGGAGCTGTATGCATCCTTGACGTTAGCATACAGTAAGTCTAAAGTTTTCTCTCCCCTGGTGGGACAGTCCACATATTGTTTGAATGTTGGTAGTGTATTGTCCAGTGATACATGGTTGAAGTCACCCGAGATCACAATAAAGGCACTCGGGTGCTGAGTCTGTAGCCGAGCTATGGCAGAGTGGATAGTGTCACATGCAGCTGTGGGGTTAGCAGAGGGGGGAACATAAACAGCCACCAAGATGACGTGAGAGAATTCCCTGGGTAAATAATACGGCCTGAGTCCAACAGCACACAGTTCAGTGTCCGGGCAACAAATCCTTTCTTTGATTGTTATGTTGGCAGGGTTACACCACCGGTTGTTAACTAAAACAGCAAGCCCACCTCCTTTACGCTTACCGCTAGCGATGCTGTCCCTGTCCGCCCGAACAGTGTGGAAGCCTTCCACGGAAGCATTCTCATCGGGAATGACCTGGTGCAGCCATGATTCGGTGAAACACATCAGGCTACACTCTCGGTATTCCCTCTGACTCCGTACCAGTGCTGAGAGCTCGTCGATTTTACTTGCCAACGATCGCACATTTCCCATCACGATAGACGGCAGACACGGTTTAAACCTCCTCCTCGCTTCGAGCCTCCGCTGTCTCACCGTCACCTTTTTTCTTCTCTTCTGTCCTTGACCTCTGCATCCCCGATGTGTTTTCCTCCAAATTTCAGCTGGTACTTCTGCGGGCACTTCTGCGGGCCTGGCCAGCGAGCCGGCCGGCATCAGGGCGATCAGCTGATCTCTGGAGTAAACAGTCCGTGCGTGTAGGAGATGTGCCGCGGTCCCGTTCCATGATAAAAGTAACAGTTCCACGGCCACCAGAAGAACAAAAACTCTCTCAATCCACATGATTGAGTAAGAGATAGAAAACGGAGGAAAATACAAGTCAGAAAAAAAAAAGAATACGTAAGAAAAAAGAGCTAAACTAAGAGAAAAGCAGGAGCGACTGTAACAGGCTGCACGCTGGTTGGCGCATGCGCACAAGTTTGGTGCACGAACGTCACGGTAACGGAAAGACTGTGCAGTACAGAGGTAGAACTGTTGGTGTTAAAGTGCCGTCCATTCTATCTCCCTCGGGAATTTTCTGCCGTTTACATCTGCGCTGTTTACATTCCACCAGATGCTAATGCTAAGCTAGCGTTAGCACAATTGAGCAGCAGCATCAATAACAGCCTGGTAGCACACCCGGACAGTGTCTTTATTGCGGCTGGGGATTTTAACCACGCGGACCTGAAATCTGTACTTCACAATTTCCACCGTAATGTGAAGTGTGCTACCAGAGGAGATAGAACGTTGGACCAGGTGTACACCAACATGGCGAATGCATACAGAGCCCAGGCTTATCCCCACCTGGGTCTGTCAGACCATCTCTCCCTTCTGCTACACCCAATATACACACAAAAGATCAAGAGCACTGGGATTACAACCAAAACCGTGAGAACATGGCCGCAGGATGCTATTCCGATGCTTCAGGACTGTTTCCACTGCACAGACTGGGATGTATTCAAGGTGCAGGACACTGACAATCGTGTCGCATTGGACAGTTACACCTCCACTGTCTTGGACTACATCTGTTTCTGTGTGGACAATGTAACAACTTGGAAACGATTCCGTGTGTTCCCTAATAATCCACCCTGGATGACACACGGAGTTCAACAACTTATTCGAACAAGGAACAACGCTTTCAAATCCGGGGACCAGGAGGCATACAGTGCTGCCAGGGCCAACCTGAAAAGAGGCATCAAGACTGCCAAGCAGCAGCACAGGGGGCGTATCGAGGCCAGGTTTGAGAACAACACAAACCCAAGGCAGGTCTGGGAGGGCATCAGGGCTATCACGGACTACAAAAGGAGAACACCATCACCCTCAGCCGACAGTTCTACTCTGGTTGAGGATCTAAATCTCTTTTATGCCCGTTTTGATAGGGAGAACACCGACCCTGTCCTGTCCCCTCTCCCCTCAACCGATCCTGCTCCAGTCCTGAGCACTCATGAGCTGAGGCGTGTGTTCCGGAGCATTAACACCAGGAAGGCGGCCGGGCCAGATGGAGTGCTGGGCCGGGTGCTAAAAGACTGTGCTGCGGACCTGGCGGACGTCTTCACCTCTATATATAACACCTCGTTGTCCTGTTCACTGTTACCATCCTGTTTCAAAGCAGCAACCATCGTTCCCATCCCAAAACAGTCAAATGTCACATGTCTGAATGATTTCAGACCTGTGGCACTCACCCCCATTCCCGCCAAATGCCTGGAGAGACTGGTCATTAAACACATCAGAGCTGCTTTTCCACCATCCCTGGACTCGCACCAGTTTGCATACAGGGAGAACCGGTCAACCGAGGATGCGATCGCCACAGTGCTGCACACATTACTGAAGCACTTGGAACACAGGAACACCTATGCACGGCTCCTCTTTGTAGACTACAGCTCGGCTTTTAATACCATCCGGCCATACAAACTCCGTCCCAAACTCCACCAACTGGAACTTAACTCCTCTCTGTGCAACTGGATTGTGGACTTCCTCACTAACCGTAGACAGAGTGTCAGAGTGGGTAAGAACACCTCTTCCACCCTTGTGGTCAACACCGGTGCCCCTCAGGGGTGTGTTCTGAGCCCTCTGCTATACACTCTCTTCACCCATGACTGTATTTCCTCCTGCGCGTCCAATCTCATTGTTAAGTTTGCAGATGACACTACAGTGCTCGGACTTATATCCAACAATGATGAGACAAACTATAGGACAGAGGTGCAACAACTAGAGTCATGGTGCCACGACAATAACTTGGTCTTAAACACCAAAAAGACCAAGGAGATCATTGTAGATTTCCGGAAGAGGGGCCATAACAACCATCTGCCTCTCTTCATTGGCAGTGAGGCGGTGGAGAGGGTGAGCAGTTTTAAATTCTTGGGGGTAACTGTGACCGAGGACCTGTCCTGGGGCAACCATATCACCTCAGTTGTACGGAAGGCCCAACAGCGCCTCTACTACCTGAGGAGACTGCGGAGCGCACACATTCCCAGATCTCTGATGTTGAACTTCTACAACTGTGCCATCAGCAGCGTTCTGACGTATGGATTTCTAGTGTGGTTCCCCAGCTGCACCAAGGCCGATCAGCAAGCACTCCAGCGGGTGGTGAAAGAAGCTGGCAGAATTATTGGAACAAGTCTGCCAGAGATCAGTAATATCTTCCCCACTCACTGTCTGAGGAGGGTGCACAGTATCCTGCGGGACCAACATCACCCTGCGCGCCACCTTTTCCATCTGCTGCCCTCAGGGAGAAGGTACAGGTCTATACAGGCCAGAACATCCAGACTGGCCAACAGCCTGTATCCACAGGCTGTGAGGCTCCTGAACTCTCTGCCCCCCTCTCACGGACAATAACCATATCCAACTTCTTAATAGCAATGAACTGGTCTGCATTGGTGCATCATATCTTTATTCTCTTCCCCCTCCTGCCCCCCCCCCCCCCCCCTCTTTCTTAAATAGATAACTATCATATCTGATATCATATCTCACAGTACAATAATATTGAATGGGTTGCATTGTTGTATTTTGTCATGTTTCTCAGGTCTTTGTCTGAATTTCTACGAACATTATTGCTAAGGATTGTCTTATTGCATTGGAGTCACACTGGGTTAAATATGTACACTTGGGTTTTAAGGGGTATTTATTATTTTCTTCTTTTTTTTGGGTTGTATGGAAGCCCCAAACGCAATTTCATTGTTCTTGACAATGACAATAAATAAATAAATACTAAATACTAAATAAATACTAATCGCCTGAGCCAAGGTGTGAAACTGGGTGTGGGTCCCGTGGATGAGAGGTGAAACGTCTTCAAGTAACTTAAAGAAGTCCAGACGCTTTTCTTTGCAAGCTCCTTTGATGAAGAATAGAGTCCTGGCCCCTAGCCCTGCCAGTGTAGCAGAAATGATGAGGATGATGATGCAGCAGCAGCCGTTCTTCTCTGCGTGAGTAGCTTAATGTTGTTCGTGTGTAATTCACGTTGAGTAGGCTAACCACGTGATTACATTAATGCATGTAAGGTGAACTAGCAAACATCATCATAGCTACATGCAGCTGTCTTCTTGTTTGATGGCAGATACTCCCTTCACCCTGGCCAAAAAGGCTAAAATGACCAAAGAAAAAGTGGAAAACAGTTAAACATGAGAGGTTTTTGGACAAAGTTTGTGTTTTTTCCATTGTTTAAGCACTGCTTGCAGCCAAGAGTGATACCATATATGCCCTATAGCTGCAGAGAAGACTAACATTGTTGACTTGTTACGAAAAAACAGCTGAACATGAGAGGTTTTTGGACAAAGTTTGTGTTCTCCATTCTTTAAGCACCGGCACCGTTTCAAAAGTACCGGTTTGGCACCGGTATCGGATAAAACCTAAACGATACCCATCCCTACTCCCGAGGGAATAATAAAGTTAAATTTAATTTAATCTAATCTAATAACTTTAATCTCAGCCAAACCGATTTGCTCACGAACAAATAAAACACTGAAAAAGTCAAACAATAACATTTTTAAGTTATCAAAGTGACTTATATATCATGCTTAACCCGAGTAGCGAAAGACCGCGGGGGTTTGAAGACGATGTGTCAGTCGACTCAGATATTTGAAGTTTACACAGCTACATTCTCACCTGAAAATATGTTAAAAGTTTTTTTGCGACCCAGAAAGAGAAATAAGAGTAATATTAAAACTAAGTTGCTGCTGCCATTGTTAGAGACTGGAATTGGCTGGGCCGCGCTATGAATTCTGCGATATGGTTTTTTGAATTTTGTTGTCTGGGTGGAAATTTGGGAGAAATTCGGGAGAATGGTGGCTCCGGGAGATTTTCGGGAGGGGCACTAAAAGACCACGCAGACCACGCCCCACCACAGATTGATTCACACTATTTGCTCAAATCCAGCTAAATGCACTCAGACTGACTCGGTGGCGTTTCATAAAACAGATGGACTGAAAGAAAACAAAAAACACTAAAGCAATATCAAATATGGTACTTCATATTTTTCCCATATTATAGTTTTTCTTCTTGGTAAAACCCACTGCTCATCTGGCAAGCAGAGTGTGGTTAGATGGGCCATGCTGGGCACCTAGGAGATGTTATGGTACTGGGCACTGGCAGTTGAACTCTGGTGAAGAATGTCAAAAGGAAAACCGAGTATGCTCCCGTTTGCACACATAAACCTCCTCTCAGCTTCACAGTTCTGCTAAAAACAATGTCCCTAGCTCACTGTATAAAGCAGATATTTATGTAACTAGTTGAGTATTTTGCTTACACATCAGTACAGCGAGTACTTCCATTTGCTGAATTGAAAAAGTAAATACCACATTTATAACTCTGACCTTATTTTATAGTTGGGATTGAACTGAACATGTTATAATTAATGTTGTCTTAAGACCTGGTTGTCATTTTGTTTGTTGGGATGTAATTAATAAGAGGAATTAAGTCCACGTGCCATCTTGCATAACCGTCCATCCATCCTGACCTTTCTATGTTGTTGTTCTTATTATGAAATGAAATGTTAATGTGCTCATTGACCCACGGGTTCATATGGGCATTTGCAGCTTTGACTGGCTGTTTAGCTATTCAGTGGCAATCTGCTGAAGCTCTTGCTGTTTATGACTTTGAACTAACGCCTCATTTTCTCTGTCTGCTGATGTTGTGTCTGTGTGTAGCTGCCCATCCTGGTCTCATCTGTGGTGAGTCTGTACTTCCTGGAGTGGACGGATGTGTTCAAGCCAGTGAAGTCTGGCTTCAACTGTCATGACCGCAGCCTAAGCCTGCCCTACATTGACCCTAACCACGAGGTCATCCCCTTCCTGATGTTGCTCAGCCTGGCCTTTGCTGGACCTGCCATCACAGTAAGGCTTCACACTTGACAACAGCCTTATTTTAAGTCTTGAAACAGTGCAAAATAGCCTTTAGCAGTCATTATGGAGGTGCTCTAGTCTTAGATTTTATAGTATAAACACACAACCATTGTAAAATGTAAATTAGAAAGAAGGGGAAGAGATCTGCATTTTTTCCTCTGGGTGTCCGTCATCTTTATCACAAATCAAATTACCAGAAAAGCTCTGAGAAAACTGTCAAAGCTAACAGGCAGTGAGACTCCAGACCTGGACAACTCAAGTGCAGGACTCGGGAGATTACAGCTCAGTGCATTTATTTACAGTGAAGTTATTTACAGTTACCTTTGCAGTTATTTATTTGTAAAACATGCTTGGAATCGTATGATTTTCGTTCCACTTCTCACGTGTGCACCACTTTGTGTTGGTCTTTCACGTGGAATTCCAATAAAATTGATTCATGTTTGTGGCTGTAATGTGACAAAATGTGGGAAAGTTCAAGGGGGCGAAATACTTTTGCAAGCCACTGTATGTACGACAGTTACAATACAATACAACTTTATTTATGTAGCACAAAGACCAGAGGTACATCAAAGTGCTTCTCAATAATACAATAGTAGGAAACTAAATTAAAATTACATAAAATTGAAATCACTTAAGGAAGTGCAAAATACACTACCAGATGAAACAGAGCGCTAATTACTCGGCAGTGCTAAGTTAAATAAATAAGTTATTGATCGTAATTTAAAAGATTGAATGAATTCAGACACGGGAATATCAACTGGAAGATTATTCCAGTAATGCAATAATATAAGTTAAGATTGCATACAGGTGCGATTGGAAAATGCAATGAATACTACCTGATAAAAACACCAACTAGTGTCAGAGTTCATGTGCAAGTGGGGGTGGGGCAGTCAGTGAAAGGGCGGCGTTGGATTCGGAGGGAGGAGCTGGATACAGGTCTGGAGTTCATGTGTGTGAGAGTCGAGAGGGACGGAGCAGGGCAAGACTTCAGCTTCCTGACAGCCTGATGGACGAAGCTGTCTCTCAGTCTGCTGGTTCTAGCCCGGAGGCTCTGGAGTAGCAGGAGCACGGTTTTAACTAACCGATTAGCTCGATGATCCAGTGAATACAAAGTCTCAGCAGCTACTTTAAGTAGTGGCTTCTTAATTAGATCATTAGGTGGGTGATTGGAGCAGGTGTGTTCGGCCACAGACGGGAACCTGTGATGAGTCCCGCCCACAAACACATACAAACAAGAACAAGGACACAAGGAAAAAGAGAATGTCATGAGGGACCATGACCAAAAACAGGGTGAGGACATCTAACAAAGCTGAAGTCACAGAAAACTAAGAACTAAAGTCACAAATAACAATACAATAAAAAATCATCTTAAGACAACAAGAAGTTCAGGGAAATGCAGAATAAAATTATTAACAGAAAAAAAAATAATACAGAACTCGAACACATAATATATCAATAAAGAGCTGTAAAAGCTGCTAATAATAAAATGCTCAAACAGATTTAAGGAAGGATCATGTCAGTTAAACCTCAGTTAAGTAGCAGAAGTGTTGATGAAATTAACAGGCATGAATTAACATGTGTGCTAGAGTGGCAACAATGAGACAACCCCCAGGACAATGTTAAATTGTCTCTGATCAAGGAATCAGAAACTGACTTCATGAGGGGGGCCTGAGGGCCCAGCGTACTCTAGTGGGTGCCTGTGAACAGCTGAAATTACATTATTTGGAAATGGTCCAGGAAACCTTACCAACTTTGATTCTACAAGTTTTCTTCTTAGATCTTCACTGAGTTCATTGGAGTTCAAGGTTCAAGGCTCAAGGTTCTTTATTTGTCACATGCATAGTTAAACAAGTATAACACACAGTGAAATGTAGCCTGACACGCTCCTCGACATTTGCAAAAAGGGGGGGGGGGGGGGGGGTAGAGGAAGAACATTATATATATAGTATATACATTAGGTGAATGTGCAGTAGTAGCAGCAAGCAGGTGAATTCTGTGCATTAAGTGAATTAAATAAGAATAGACAATCTGACTATTTTACAGGATAGACAATATAAACATATTTAAAATTAAAGGAATTTGAAATGTACATTGTGCCTTGGTTTAGTGTCTGGGAGAGTCCTGTCTCAGTCAATTATAGATGATGTGAGAGGGCGGGTGTGTGTGTTTAGGGCACGGATGGCTTGGGGATAGAAGCTCCTCTTGAGTCTCTCTGTCCTTACCCGGATGATGCTGAACCTTCTACCAGATTGCAGAAGTTGGAACAGTTTGTTGCCTGGATGGGACGGGTCCTTCAGTATCTGCGCTGCTCTAGTCCGGCATCTCCTGGTGTAGGTGTCCTGAAGCGGGGGGAGAGCAATCCTGCAGCAGCGTTCTGCTGTACGGATCACTCTCTGGAGAGCTTTTTGGTCCTTCACACAGCTGTTCCCAAACCACGATGTCATGTTCTGTGTGAGGATGCTCTCCACAGCGCCTGTATAGAAAATCCTGAGGATCTTTGGAGAGACCCTGAACTTCCTCAGTTGTCGTAGGTGATACAGGCGCTGCCTAGCCTTTTTGGTCTGGACCTGAATGTGGGCAGCCCATGTCAGGTCTGAGGAGATGTGGACACCAAGATACTTGAAGGACTGCACCCTCTCCACTGGAGCTCCATTGATGATAATGGGCTTGTAGTCTCTGTGCTGACTCCTTCTGAAGTCCACCACCAGCTCCTTGGTCTTGCTGACGTTCAGCTGGAGGTGGTTGTCCTGGCACCATGATGCCAGATTCTTCACTTCATCCATGTAGGCCGCCTCATCGTTGTTGGAGATGGCACCCAACACCACTGTGTCGTCAGCAAACTTCACAAGGGTGTTGGAGCCGTGGGTGGCCACACAGTCTGAAGTGTAGAGGGAGTAGAGCAGTGGCGAGAGGACACATCCCTGAGGTGCTCCTGTGTTGATGGTGATGCTGTTAGAGACGCATCTATCCACCCTCACCACCTGAGTTCTGCCAGTGAGGAAGTCCAACACCCATGCACACAGACGGCTGTTAAGTCCCAGATCCCTCAGCTTTGTGAACAGTCTGCAGAGCACTATTGTGTTAAACGCTGAACTGTAATCAACAAATAGCATTCTCACATAGTTACCCTGTTTCTTGTCCACGTGGCTGAGAGTGGTGTGTAGGACGTGGGCGATGGCATCCTCTGTGGATCTGTTGGATCTGTAGGCGAACTGCAGCGGATCTGTGGTGTCTGGGATGGAGGAGGAGATGATGTTCTTCAGCAGCCTCTCAAACACCTTCATTACTACCGAGGTCAGTGCAACTGGCCGGTAATCGTTCAGGGATGAGGGTTTGCTGTTCTTGGGCACAGGGATGATGGTGGATCTTTTGAAGCATGTGGGGACCACAGACTTCGCCAGGGACTCGTTGAAGATGTAAGTGAACACACCTGCTAGCTGGTCAGCACAGCAGCGCAGCAGACGGCCGGTGATGCCGTCTGGCCCCGCCGCTTTCCTTGTGTTCACTCTCCTCAATGCCGCTCGGACGTCATGCTCCGCGATGCTGGTCACCGGTCTCTCGCTGATGACGTCACTGTCCTCGGTAGTCAGGCGGTAGATAGCATTAGTGAATGCAGAGTCAGCATTGTTCTGAATTCTGTCCACTACCAGAAAATCCTTGGCTTCAAAGTGGCTTCAAAGTTTCTCCATCCATCCATCCATCTATCCATCCATCTTCTTCCGCTTTATCCGGGGCCGGGTCACGGGGGCAGCAGCCTAGCAGGGAAGCCCAGACTTCCCTCTTCCCAGCCACCTCCTCCAGCTTATCCGGGGGAACACCAAGGCGTTCCCAGGCCAGCCAAGAGATATAAGCTTTCCAGCGTGTCCTGGGTCTGCCCTGGGGCCTCCTCCCAGTGGGACATGCCCGGAACACCTCACCCAGGAGGCGCCCAGGAGGCATCCTTGTCAGATGCCTGAACCACCTCAGCTGGCTCCTTTCGATGTAGAGGAGCAGCGGCTCTACTCTGAGCCTCTCCCGGATGGCTGAACTTCTCACCCTATCTCTAAGGGAGAGGCCAGCCACCCTTCGAAGAAAGCTCATTTACACCGCTTGTTTCCGCGATCTCGTTCTCGTCATTACCCACAGCTCGTGGCCATAGGTGAGGGTAGGGACGTAGATCGACCGGTAAATTGAGAGCTTCGCTTTTACACTCAGCTCTTTCTTCACCATGACAGACCGGTGCAGCGTCCACATCACTGCGGCCGCAGCACCAGTTCGTCTGTCGATCTCCAGCTCACTTCTCCTATCACTCGCGAACAAGACCCCAAGATACTTGAACTCCTCCACTTGGGGCAGGAACTCATCCCCAACCCGGAGTGGGCACTCCACCTTTTTCCGGCTGAGAACCATGGCCTCAGATTTGGAGGTGCTGATCCTCATTCCCGCTGCTTCACACTCGACACTAATAACTGCTGTCATATCGAGTGAAAAAAATACAACATGCTTTTTTTACATAAATATTGGTACAATAAGTGGTGTAAAGTGTGTAATATAAAGTATTGAATGAATGTGTTTGAATGGGTGAGTGCAGCTTATAGTGTAAAATGACTGAATTGCCAGTAAGTGTAGAAAAGTTCCGTATATAAATATCAGTGCCATAATATTTAGACACAGTCGTGTAAATCTGATGTAGAAACCTGGTTTGGATATAGGGCTGGGACAACGCGTCGACGTAATCGATTACGTCGACGCAAAAAATACGTCGACGTAAAAAAATCTGCGTCGATGCGTCGTCACTTTCAAAAAAAGACATGGCGGCAGCGAGTAGCGGAATCATGAGTGAGGCAGTTGCAGTCAACTTAAATCACTCCACCCGAACACGCAGTTCTACAGTATGGGGATATTTTAACAGAAAAGGAAGTGATTCAGTCGTTTGCCGACTTTGTAAGGTGGAAATAGCCTATCATAAAAGCACGACGGCTATGCACCAGCACCTCAAACGACTGCATCCAGGAGCAGCTTCTGCAAAGGACAAACCACCGTAAGTTTTCAACTTTTTTACTAACGCTAGTTTTTACCCGTTAATTCATCCAGACCCCCCCACGTAGACGTACACTCACTCATAGACACAGAGATAAACACCCAACCTCCGTAAATGCAAAACTCATTTAAGCTGCTGAGCAGTAACATATAGCAGTTGCTGTTGTTATTGTTTTTTTGGTTTGTGGCCCATGCTGGCGAAATGAGTCTGAATGCACGCAGGCTGATTATCAGAATCGGCGAAAGACAAAAATGTGAGACAGCGAATTGGCCGCAGGAGAAATGTTAACAAGGATAATGCACCACCTGCTAAACGTAGCCGTCGTGGACACTATTACAACATTGTTAAAGTGCTTGCAAAAGCAAAATGACAATGAACTCTTGATTTGTCAAATTTAATGTGTTTCATCCTATTTGAACGCTGTTTTTATACATAATGCTTCTCCAGCTTGATCTTATAGGTCAAAGTTATGCCATCTAATGACTAGAAAGCAGTGCACCAGTAAAGGTGCCATCAGCCCTGGGTGTTTAAACGTTATCTTTTCCAGCCATCATGATTACTGCATATCATATGTTCAACATTGGGGATTATCATTAACCTCTTACTGTTATGCTATGAAAGCACATGGCATAACAGTATGTGTGTATATATCTATCTCAACCAGATCCTTATCAAATTATTTTGATATTATGCTTTCCATATGATTATTTTGTAATTATTCGAATTCATCTGTGTGCTGTGTGTGATTTATGATTTCAGGAATAAACAGAAAAGTCTGGAGGACTACTGTCAGAGAAGAAGTATACCATGCACCCCCCAGGGGGTGGCTGTACTTACTGAGAGCGTCTTAGCTATGATTTTAAAAGACAAGAGACCACTTGCTGTGGGTGAGGGATTCAAAGAAATGCTGACCACTTTCCAGCCAGGTTACACTCTGCCGTCTAAGCGTCATTTTACAAGCATGATGGAGAGAAAGTATGAAACTTCAGTGGAGAAACTAAGGAATGAACTAAAAAAAAAGCCTCCAAAACATCCAAAATCTCCCTTACCACTGATGCTTGGACAAGTCTGGTCACAGAGTCCTACTTAGGGGTAACTTGTCATTTCATTATTTGTTCAAAGACGCCATTTCTGCTGTTTGTATATTATTAATTTTTTGCTATGATTTCCTTTGTTATATTTGTTTTGCAAAACATTTAATTTTTTGTTTAAAACAGAAGATTGTAGTACAATGTTATTGTGGATTTTGTTTTGTGAATGAAGAGCACTTTTTGGCAGAAAGCAAAGTGAATGTTACATTTTGTTTGTTTAAAGACACCATTGTTGCTATTTATTTGAAATGTTTTGTTAACTTTTCCTTAATTTTATATATGTTTGCACATTTCATTTCTTGTTAAATGCTATCTCTATTGTATTGATTGTACGACCTCTACAACTTTATTTTGAATTTTTTTTTTATTAAAAGGTCTTCAAATGAATAAATTTGTGTTTTTCATTTATATACATAAATTAGTAAATGTGAAATTGCTATACAAGTCAAATAATGGGGGAAAAAATCGTTAATCGAATCGAAATCGAATCGGATTGAAAAATGAATCGTTAGATTAATCGATGCATCGAAAAATTAATCGCTAGATTCATCGATTAGGAAAATAATCATTTTGCCCAGCCCTATTTGGATAATTTACTTCTATGCATCTCTGAGTCTTTGGACGTGTTGGTTACTTTCACAGTAAGTTTTATAGACTTTTAGATATCATCACTGTAAAAAGCATAAAACTTAAAACACCTTGGAAAGTAATTAAACTTTGCAAACATAAATTCCCGTATGAAAAATTTGCAAGAGAAAAATGTGGTGTACATTTCTCTCTGGTTTAGGGTGGGTCATGTGTCCAGGGTCAGTTTTGATAATATGCACATCACTGGAGCCCCCCTCTCCCTCTCCCTTTTGCACCTGTCCAATGCTAAATAATCTCTAAATATTTATTTTTTCCATCCTTCTGGTTCTGCAAAGATGTGTAATCCCATGCAGAGTGCATTTGTGTGTTAGCTACGTGGCTGGGTTTATCCGAGAGCTTTGAGTGGAATCCAAAGAACAAGCTGTGGCACATTGCTCACATAAAGCAGCCAGTTCCCGTTCATGTTCTCAAACTGGCTGATTATGTCAGAACCACTTTGGCAGAGATTTATAGTCTGAATTTTCTGAGTGTCTCCTCCTCTGTGAGCAGACGTAAAAGGTGAGTTGTTGTGTTGACAGATAATGATTGGAGAGGCCATCCTGTTTTGCTGTCTGTCTTGGAGAAAGCTCGGCGGTGGCGGTGAGGCTAACATCAACGCAGCTGGCTGCAACTTCAATTCCTTCATACGCAGAGCCGTCCGATTTGTTGGTAGGTTGATTTTTTTAAACTGCACACTTACTCATGTCACATAAAGGCAGTCCATGGTAGCCAGTTAAGAATTCTAGTACCTTTGTGGTGACACTTTTTTCCTTATGGGAGCTCAAAATGGGAATTTTACAAGACTCCCCAATTTATTCATATACATGCCGTTTTTTTATTCTATGCCATCAAGTGCTTTATAATTATTTTACGCACACTCTCGATACATTGGGAGGTGCCCAAGGGTACTTGGGCATTCCGAGTGGAGCAGCAAGGAATCAAACCATCAAACCTCTGATTAGCAGACCTGCTCTACCCTCTCTGAGCCACAGCCACCTCTATGTGTGCATTTTATCTGCTAACAGTAAAATTACTATTATCTCAATGGATTCATGCTTTTCGTTTTGGTTTTGCTTTATTAGCATTGGATATTAAAACTGATTCAGTCTCTAAAGACGATGCATTCATCCACAGTGCTAAACCAAAATCATATAATTCCAGCATTACCCAAAAGTAACAAACACAAACTTTGTTTTTAAACCATTTTTGGTTTGGTCATTACTACATGGTAAATCATCCAAATGGTAAATCATCCAAATGCATCCACTTTATAAATTAGCACATCATCCACATTGCAGTGTCACACTATTTGCTTCACTTAATAAATCCGGCCTGTCATGGTCCTGGGCCATGTTGGCCCAGTGTTCTTAGTTTTCTTGTATGTTTGTATTTTGTTCCCTGTTTAGGTTCTGTTTCCTGAGTTGCCCTGTTGTGTTGTTCCCTGAGTGCTTTCCCTTTGTGACTCTCACCCCCTGTGTGCCCCTCTGTGTATTCATGAGCCCTCGTCCCCTTTCGTGTTTATTCCGTGTCTCCCCTGCCCGTTATGTTGGTGTTCTCCCCGTGCTCTCTCTCCTCCTGTCTGAACCTCTGTACTTCCTGTTTCACCTCTACCGTCAGTGTTGTGTTCACTCCTGCCATGTCCCGTGATTATTATCAGTGTCACCTGTGTTCCCCGTGTGCTCCCACTTCCCTCGTTAACCCTCTGTGTATTTATGTCTGCGTCTCCCTCAGTTCTGTGTCGCGTTTTCCCTCATGTTGTGTGTGTTCTTCCCTGTGTTTCTTGGCGAGCTTTGTATTTAGTTTTCCCAGTTTAGTTTTGTATTTCCTACGTTCTGCCTCTCCAGCATTAAAGCTGTAATTTTTGAGTTCATCCCCGTGTCTGTGAGTTTTGCATTTTGGGTCCTCCTCGTGCCTGCCACACAGCGATCCATGACACGGCCACATAAATACTCTCTCACTCACACAAAGAAAATATAATACATAATACAACACTTCACGGTAATTTTATGGCAAAGTTGTTTGTCGACTGCAGCCTCAATTGTGTAGTTAATTTATTATTCATCGTCATTTTACCCTCCTTCATTTTTGCTATTATTAATTGTTGGACAATTCGTGCGGCGTTGAGAGCAACCATTGAAAAACTGAGCTGAGTTAAACTGGACTGGATTGTGAAGTGATCCAGCGTCAGACTATACCGCGATACATTATTTTGTCTAAATAATACAACCATACAATTTAAACTAAACATTGTAAAATCTGATATTCTCACTCTTTTTCCTCTTGGTAAGCACATATCTCACCATCTATCCTCAGGAGTTCATGCGTTCGGTCTTTGTGCCACGGCCCTCATCACAGACGTCCTCCAACTGATGACTGGATACCCAACACCATATTTCCTAACTGTGTGTAAACCCAATTACACCACCCTAAATGTCAGCTGTGAACAGAACCCATACATAATGGAAGATATTTGCTCAGGGAGTGACCCTGCAGCAATCAACCAGGGCAGGTAAGGAAAGAAAAAACACTCGATATGCTCCACTTTACACTGAAAGACTTGGATTCTGAACACTTTCACGCAAACGACACACAAATTAAGAGTGGATCAGTTTTGTAGTCAAGAAAAATCATTTAACGTGATTCTTTGTGATGCTTTATATCACTAGCTATAAAGTACATTAGCACTCTTAGAGGGGAATATAAGACAATTGTCTTATAAAACAGAGAAAAAAAGGCTTTTTCTTTTTAATATTATTATGAAGTATATCACATAAAGAACAGAGCAGGGATAGATTGGAAAACTTACAGACAAGACAGAGTTGGTAAGAAAAATAATACCAGCAGGACTGTGAATGTGTGCAGTGAATGTGAGGGTGTTAATTTTATTCAGTCCAGGTTTAATGCAAATTAGGAGAGAATTATGACAATAATAATAATTATAGTTCAAGCCAAACATCACCACCAATAATCCCAATCAATAACTACGACCAACAATGACAATAATAACAGTGTCAATCCCAAAATGACTTACTTACCTGGATGACTGAGCATGCATCAAGACAGATAATGACAACAAATTACAACAATAATACCGTTATAAGAAAATTATAGGGAATAACTCAATTGCATGCATCATCAATTCTGCAAAAGTATGCTGGAAGGATGATGACACTTCTTCAGAAGCTGGACAATGATGCCAGGAAAAGCACGAAGCAACTAAGTAGGTCATTAGAAGAAGAAACAAACTACTGGAGAGAGGAAGATGATCAGGGAGCCAGAAAGAGACAAGATGAGAAAATTAAAGAGAATGAGGGAAGGAAAACAGCCTAATTACACACCAGGGAGGGAGAGAGTGTATGAAACAAGGGAATTCAATACACATGACATTAATGAAAACAGGAAAAAAGAACAAAGGGGAAAACACAGATAAGTCAAATGAAAATTCAGTTTGGATTTCATTTCTGCTGTGCTAATAGCAACACAGGCAAAGTCACCACTCTGAAAGACTTTTATCATTTGGCTCTTTTACATCAACAATGTGGACTTGTGATTTAAATCAAAGGATTTAACACAAGTTTTGCACAAATTGTTTAGATGTATCGCCATTTCAATACATGTCACATATTTCAAAATCAAATGTTCAAAGTAAAGCTTTTAAATATGGATTGTTTTTTAGATCTGGATAAAACACCTTTAGAGTCAATGGCCTGTATTTGTGTAGCACTTTTACTAGCCCTAAGGACCCCATAGCGCTTTACACATCCAGTCATCCACCCATCAGTGATGGCAGCTACATTGTAGTAGCTGACCACCACCAGTAGGCAACGGGTGAAGTGTCTTGCCCAAGGACACAACGACCGAGACTGTCCAAGCCGGGGCTCAAACCAGCAACCTTCCGGTTACAAGGCGAACTCCCAACTCTTGAGCCACGATCGCCCCACCAATGACCACCTTAAATGACCACCTACAGTACAAATATCACACGATACTGTGTTTCCTGTGATTTATCTTCATGCTTGTTTGAATTATGATCAGGTGAATGACTTTCTTTGCCTTAAGAAACTCTTGAGCTGTTTTTGCAATATGAATATGACTGAAACTGAGAAGAAAGTACGAGCCTGTACACTTCACAACTCATTCTGCTACTTCTATCAGCAGTCACATCATCAAGAAACATTACTGAAACAGTTCCACCTTGTACCATACATGCCCATGCAATAATGCTGTGATATACTTCAGATCATGAGTGTTCTTTTCCATCTCTATACCTTTCTCTTACCATCCTTCTAGTACAAGTTAATCTTGATTTCCCCTACCCAAAGAATTTTTCTTGACTGAGTAGGTCATGTTGTGTGGTCATCATGGTCTTTTGGTGTTGCTGAGCTGGCCGGTGCATTCTTTTTTTTTAACAATGTACCATGTTCTGCCTTTTATAAATTACACTGGATTATACAGTTTTGCACACTGCACTAGAGCTCCCTCTAGTGGCTGATGTGTAATATTGTTTTAAGTGCTTTGGAAAAAGAAAAATAGAGGAAGTCCATCCAAGATGGCTGAACGTAATGCCGAAATATTACAGTTTTAACCTGATATGGACCTTAAAATATTGTTGCTTTGGACGATATTTGTCTATAAGAATGAGTGATGATAAAATAATTGTCTCTTTGTTTTGTTTAAAAATGGTATGATAATTTGTAAGTTTAGGTGAGATCAACACCAAGGTACCTGTAGCTGTCCACAGTCTCAATGTACCTTGTATGTTCAGTGGTTGCAGTGGAGGATGTTTGTGCCTGTGGAAGTCTACCACCAGCTCCTTGGTTTTTCTAGTGTTGATCTGGAGGTAGTTCTGCTGACACCAGTCCACAAGGCCATAGGTCAGTTTTCATCAGTGATGAGACCAACTATTGCAGAGTCATCAGAGAACTTCTGCAGGAAGCACTGGGTGGAGTTGTGAGAGAAGTCTGCAGTGTAGATGGTGAAGAGGAACGGAGCCAGAACCGTTCCCTGTGGGGCCCCCATACTGCAGACAACCCTGTCCGACACACAGCCCTGAGTTCTCGCATACTGTGATCGGTCAGCGAGGTAGTGAAAGATTGTGAAAACTGCATTTCCCAGAATCCTTTGCAGTAGAGATGGAATGTTCTCAGGTTTAGCTAGAAAATGAAAAGTTTTTGGGAAGCCATTATATATCTTGCTCTGATGTCAGGTTTTTGTGTTGTACACCCTTTTTTTGAAGTCTCATATGAAGATTATTGTTCCTGTCCATTTTCTTGGCTAAGTGCATTTGCTACAACAGACTCCACCATTCCATACTTGGTATCCGTAGCCAGTCTTGGTAATGATCTGGCTGAGTTTGTTCGCCACTTCCCAATCCTCCTGATGAAGGCCCTTCCTGTTGATCTTGTACAGTTCAAGGCATTACAGGATCCATGTGTGAGGCATTGAGTCATAGGCTTTGTTGTAGTCTATTCATGCAGCGCGCAGGTTGGCCAGTCTGGTCTCACAGTCTCAAGTGACTGCCCTGTCTACACTTGTACTGTATTGACTCTGTGTTTAATCATTACAAGACAAAAAATTAGATTAGATACAACCTCCTCTTTTTGGAATCTGTACATGCTTATTCCAATATAAGTAAGACAAGACATTGTAATTCACATGCTTAAAATGGATGGAACCTGGACTTTTCTGGTCATGATTTCTGATACCATACTTATCCTTACCCATAGAAAAAAGTGCTTGTGTTAATAGGTGAATGAGGCAAGTTCTGTAAAGCTTTGAGTGCTCCGGTGCTTTGGAGTAAAAGAAGCATGTTTCACTTCGCCTTATCTCAGTAAGGCGATGTGAAAATGAACAAATATCATCTTAGGTTGACTTAAATGTGCTTTGTTCCCCTTTTATTAAAACACAGAAAAACACGTCACACAAAAATACTGCAAAAGGAAACGGTTGCCTTATATGCATTAAGTGTATAAACTCAAAATGCACATCTCACTTAAAAATTAAGATAGCCAAATGTAAACAAATCAACTTGTTAGAGTCCTAAATGATCACCTTTAAAGTGCTAATAACATCATGTACAGTGAGACAAGCATGGAGAACAGCACTGACTGGGAGAGGCTTTGAACAGACGACATACTCAGTTCAATTCAACATGTACGACTTTAAGAATGCACAATGCACTCTTTACTGTAACATAAGTAATACCACACAAATTCATTATTACCATTTGCATAATGTGCTTCTTCTGCAATAAATAATTTCAACTTGTTCTAGAATATATTTCACCTTCACAACCTGTAATGAAATTGTTGACATAATTTTTTATTAAATACTTTTTAATTTAATCTAATTAATAATAACTTCTGTTGTTGCAGGATGTGGTAATAATCTTCCCTGTGGTATCAAAAATGGTATTAAGTATCAAGTATTTTCCTAGGCATTGGCATGAAGTTTGAATATCTAGTAATGTGACAACCATAGTCCTTTAAGATGCAGCTATAAAAAATTAGAAGTATTTTAGATGTTAGGAGGGGTATCACTGCATAAATGGATTGGTTCTTATATAGTGCTTTTCTACTCCACCTGAGTACTTTTTCTCATTCACCCATTCATGCAAGCACTTTTTTCTATGCAAGATTTATACTCTGATGGATGCACCAAAGAACAACTTGTAGTTATTTTCTTGGCCAAAGACATTTGGTATGCAGACTGGAGCATGCAGGGATTGAACTACCAACCACTAACCTTCTAATAAGGTAGATGACCTGCTCTGCCTCCTGAGCTATAGACACCACATAGCAGTGGGATGCCTCACATTACAAGGGTGCACAGTCTCGTCACATCTGATTTGTAGAACTGAACAATAAACACAAACGTTTTTCCTTTTGCTCCCTACATTTTAACATAAATATATATTTTCTACTCCTTACATTTTCAAAACAGGCTCACTACTTCTTACTGACCAGTTGGTATAGAAGAGAATAACTCCCCCCAAAAATGCAGCATTTATGTCATGAGAACTACCCTGAGCAGTAATGACAAGAAAAATTATATCCTAGTCATTATACAAGAAGGGAAAAAAACAATTTAAATTGGAAAACCAACTGGAAAAATCAATTTGTCATCAACATGATTACAATTACCAGTAATCAAGTAACTTGAACAAATACTTGTTTGTACAAAAGATGTACAAAAAAACAACCACACAATTTCTAGGATGTTATGTGTTTTTAACAGAATACTTTATTTTCAGATGTCATGGTTTTCTTCGTTTATGTCCCCTAAGGCTGAAGTATGATTTTCTGATTGTTAATTAGAAAGAAAATACAAAAGTTGAAGCAGAAGAGACAAGTTTCTCTGAAGAGATGGTGAATAGACAGATTTTAAAGAATGAACATTACAAACATTTAATCTCTCTAATATTGTATCTGACAGAATTTTTTTAAAGCAGCACAACTGTGTGTATGTGCTGTATGTGTTGTTCTGAGTTTACAACTGGACTTCTTCCCCCTCAGAGAGACAGTGGTCTGTTCCTTCCTGCATGTGTTCCAAGAGCCAAATAGGTGCTTTTTGGACGCTACTACTACGACTGGTTTAAAGGACGCTTCAAATGATTATTGCACTCCAGCTTTAAATATTATGCATGTCTTTTGTATTATTTATTACGTTTTGAAATTGAAACCTGAGTTTTAAACTGACATACATTGCAACACTTGTGTTACAATGAGATTAATGCAGATATAATTATAATGGTTATGTCAGCACTAGAGTTGACCCACTTCTAGTGCTGACATAAGCTGTGCTATCTGTTTTCAAACCCTTAATGCAATTTGCATGACACCACAGATGTTGCAACTGTGCAACTATGTTTTCAGGATGAAATCATACAGCTCCATAAATGCACCAACACTTACCAATGTGCACACATGCAGAGTCAGGAGTTAGCATGAGGCTTTAATATCAGGAGCTGTCATAAGTAGGTCATGGATGGAGCAAAGTGAGAAACTAAGCTACAGATTCACTTTCCTTCTGTAGCACTCTGCAGTTTATAACGCTAGCTTAATTTGGTTCTGCTTTGTTTATATAGGCCAGTTTACAACAATAGTAGCCTTAGGCAAGCCTTGTCTCTATGCTTGTATGTGTTTCATTAGTAAACATATGACTGCAATGTTACAGAGCACATGAAATGAGGTTCAGTTTTGGTTCAGTCATTTAGTCCCTAAGATAGTGTGTAGGATTTTGTTTTTGATATCTCAGGCCAGTTGTGTTTCTTTTTACCTCCTGCTCTCCTGCTGAGGTGAATCTTGGATGAATTTGTTTTTGTTCTTTTGTCTCTTGCAGGAAATCCTTCCCATCACAGCATGCTACTCTGGCATCCTTTGCTGCCGTCTATGTTTCGGTGAGTGATGTTTTGAGCTCGTGCAAATGGTCATCCCCAATGTTACAGCAGAAGTCCCTCACAACTTCTTAGGATACCGTTGTCTATTTGACTTAACAAAAAAACTTAAATTCAACTTATCTTCTTATTTTTTTTATCAGTTACATAACAAACAACTCAACCCTCTGTGAACCAAACAGGCTTTCTTTTCAGTTAAAATGTAAAATGAGTTTTTCTCCTCATGGAATATGTCTGTGAAGGTTCTCAGTCATCCAGGTTATCGTAGTTTAAGGAGCTTGAAAAGAAAAGGATCTGGACAAAGAGTGACCTTGGTCCTTTAGATGCAGATGGACTGTCGAGTCCATCTCGACGGGACAAGACTCAGCTGTCCATCTAAAGGACAAAGGTCACTCTTTTGAGGACGCCAGTGTTCACATTTTGGACAGAGAAGACCAATGGTTTGAAAGAAGGGTGAAAGAAGCCATCTATGTCCTCTGTGAGCGACCATCTTTGAACAGAGGCGGTGGTTTACGACACCAACTGTCTGCCATCTATAATCCAGTTTTGAGATCCTTCCCTCAGCACACATCCTAGAGCATTTGACCTCAGGAAATCACAAGATGGGGTGGGGCTAGGTTTCACAATGAGCTCACCCAAAACCCTGGCTGATTGTGACCTACACCCGTTTTCACACCTTGGCTCATATGATTAGGGAGAGAATCATTAGGGGGTCCATGACGTTCGTGGGGGGACACTCCCATGGAGCTTAAATCTGGGACTCTTTACACCAGTTGCTCTTAGAACTGAAGAAGCTTCTCGGATGAAACATCTTCAAGGAAACTTAAAGAAGTCCGGACACTTTTCTTTCCGAGCTCCTTAGACTCCTCATGGAAGATGCTTTGAGCAGCAAAAGTGAAAATTGTTGTATTTAGACATAGGAAAAATGCACTTATATTGGTGAATGAGACATATTGTACAAAGTGCTGAAATTGTTCAAAATCAATTGTATCAGCTTCAGCTGAGTGTAGCTTCAGCTCATTCCTTAGCTGTGCACTCCATAAATTTGTTTTTATTGTTTGGGGGAAATGGTAGTATTTTGAGACAGATCCACAGTATGCTACCTCCCTAAGCGTATATGACAAAAACCAATAAGCTTAAGGCTATAAATAAAACCAGTATTGTATTTGCCGTATGTTGCAGATGTATTTCAACAGCACTCTGACGGACTCATCCAAGCTACTTAAGCCCCTGCTCGTCTTTTCTTTTATTATGAGTGCCATCATTTGTGGCTTGACCAGGATTATTCAATACAAGAACCACGCAATGGACGTCTACCTGGGCTTTCTACTTGGAGGTGCTGTTGCTGTCTATCTGGTATGGAATTAGATGTGGTTTTTGCCACTATGGGTACAGATGTTCTCATCATAATAAAAGTTTATGTTTGGAGACACATGTGTTGGCTGCTTTTAAGTTTTCAACCAACTTAATTTAAATCAAGGTTAGATATTTTATCAGGTACAGTATGTATGAGATTTAGTTGGATTCAAATTGAGTTAGACAATCACCAAAGTCAGTGGGATTTTTTCTCACATCAAAGCACTCAATCAAATAGTCTCATGAAAGACTGGCGCTTTCAATGTAGTATAAAGCATTGAACCGACTAAATTGTTCACAGTGTTATGGGTGGGATTAAGGGACCTGAATCCATCCAGTTCAACAATAGACCCATCCTGAAGGCCCATGAGAAGTATTTTCTGTTTTTCCTTAATTTATACACACACTTGAAATCGCTTGTAATAAAAAGGGTAGTATTACTGTAGTTACAAGGCCCTGCCCAAATTACACTAGCCTATCCAAAATCAGAATCCAGGTATCAAGCATGAAATCATATTAATATTATATTAGGTTTTAAGTAAAAGAATCTAGAAGTGTTTCTCTGTTTCTCTGTTGCCAGGGATTGTATGCAGTTGGAAATTTTCAGTCTAGTGAGGAGACCAGCAGCAGTCCTCCTGCACTTGTGCACTGCCCACCTTGCTCCTTGCCACATATTAGCCAGGAAGCTGTCCTTAACCACCTGCAAATGAAAGCTAGCATATCTGGGGAGCCTACCATCCCCATCTCCCATTCTGAGGGTCTGCTTCACCGAGGTCTTCAGCAGCAGAGGCCCGATGGAAGCCTGAAGCGCTCTAGTGCAGATGTGGAAGTGATATCCCCACACAGCCCCCACAGCAAAGATGCCATGATGACCTTTAGTCACACTCTCCCTCGGGTCCACACCCCACAGGCTATGGCAGCATATGAAGAGGCAGCTAGGCGCCATGCTGCCACCCTCCACCATGCCTCCATGGACTCTAGCCGCTCAAAGCAGCTTTTGTCTCAATGGAAAAGTAAGAACAACACTCATAAGTGTTCTCTTCAGGTCCCAGATTCATTCTCCTCGTCTGTAGACTCGTCATCAGGGCCGCCCTCCCAGCATCCACACCATCATGGCAGCATGGAGCTCCGATCAAGCTCTGAGCCATCTGCTATGGGTCTGAATGGTGGTTTTGATGCCCATGCATATATGGCCAAACTGGCCACAGGTGCTAGTACCACTTTACCCACTAACTGTAGTGGTATCACTGGAGGAGCTAGGATAAACATGCAGCCTCGACCTGGGTCTTCTCAACTGGTCCACATACCAGAGGAAGGTCATGAAAGTTATGCCATCTCTGACAGGACAGTGGGAGGCGGAGGAGGAAATGAGGGGATGTCAACAACAAACAGCACTATCCAGGCTACCTGGCAAAGAGCTGCAGAGAAGACTGCAACCTGCAGGACTAATGAAAATGGGCAGAATCTCCAACCTCGAATCATGCAAGTGATTGCTATGTCTAAACAGCAGGGACTTCTACAGACCCATTCCAAAAGCTTAGATGAAAGCAGCATGGCGTGCAACAACACAGGGAGTTTCCAAGGCACTGCTCACTACAGGGCACTTACTGATCAAGACCCCACCAACACCACAGGGCCCAGCTCATTGGGCAGCACATCAGGCAGTATTTCAGGGAGCACTGGTGCAATTGTCAGAGTAGAAGCACACCCCGAAAACAGCAGACCAGTGATCCAAGCTCCATCTACAGATGGAAGCGGAACATGGAGGTGGCGATCCCTGGATCACGGCACTGGAGCTGGTGGAGGTACAGAGACGATTGGTGTAGGGGGAGCATCAAGTGGGTGTTTGAGGCAGTCTTTTGAGCTCAATGATCTGAACAGAGACTCAGAAAGCTCTGACTCAATACGTGAAGGATCTATTGACAGAAAGCGTGCCAATCACATTGTTACTACCACCGCCACCATTAGCACCCCACCCATAATTACAGTTCACACGCAGAAAACTGGGCAGTCAGAGCAGAGGGTTCAACCACAGGGCCTCTCTACTATAAGGGTAACTCCAGGTGATGGAAGCACTTCTGGGTCTGGAGGAGGTGGTGGCAGTGGCGAAGGTGGAGAGAGTGCTTCAGAAACCCCTTCAGTCACCTCAAGTCGAGAGTCCACACTACAAAGAAAAGTCAATAACATCATCCTGATTCCAGAGAGAGCCAACAGCCCAGATAATGCTCGGAATATTTTCTACAAGGGAACATCTATTACTCCTGTTTACAAGGACTAAAATAATAAAAAACTGAGCACTGCTGAGATGCAACGATATTTTTAAGGAATCCCCAAATTTACAACCTGCCAATGTCTATATGATAATAAAATAAAAGAAAGGGTTTTAGTCAGCATGATTTTTGTAAGTGTTTACACTAAAGCACAACCTTTTAAGTGTTGTAGAAATCACTGTGTACTTTTGTGGTCACTCCCTATTGTAATGTAGATGCTCTACCAGTGGAACCTTTTTTATAGTGTTTTGGATAAAAACATCCACAAAAAAGTAGCGCAGAAACAATGAAAGTGTAGCAGACTACTAAAAATACTTGTATCATAGCCGTAAAACCAATGTTTCATTCTCTGAACTGTAAATACTGTGTATGGTGCTACACCCCCCAAAACAGTTCACGTACTACATGACATAATGTAAAATCCCAATAGATGCAAAATGTAATATTTCATAAAGCGTTAAAGAATGACATGTGAAAGAGAGAACTTTTATATTCTGTCTCTTTTCTGTACAAATTCCACATATTCAACAAAACACTGTTTAAACCATAAGTGTGCTTAGCATTCCTTCTGTAGCTATGACGTCAAATATGCTGTGACTTGCACTGAAATAAGTGTTTACTGTACAACGTATATCGTTAACCCCAATTTTGTCTTTATATCCTCTACCTATATTTGGACCTCCACGTGGGTCCCAGATCTAAGCACAACAAGGCAGCAAACTGGTGAAATATTCTTCTTTATACTGAGAGGTAATTAGTAAATTTTTGTTCACAATAAAGTAACAGAATATTCAGCACCTAGAGTTTGGATATAAAAACCATGTCTACAGTCCCTAAATTGCTCACCCATTTCAGCAGGTGGCCCACATGTTAAAAGGCTACAGCACAGGCCTGGGTTTGAATCTGCTCCAGGTTCCTGCATGTCGTGTCCCTTCTCTCGACCTGCTTTCCTGTCCACTTTCTCCATAATGTCCTAGCAAAACAAGGGGAAAAAAACCTATGCATTTTCAGGCACAGATCTATAGCAGTGTAAAAGCATGTGTTGCACCATAATTTTAATGTCACGTACCCTTTGTTAAAATTTGAATTATAACTTCTGAGGTTATTTTGCATTTAACACATCTAAAAGTAATTTTAATTACAGTCTCGTTACCAGATAGAGACAAATCTGGTCTTTAGGTGATGACGTGATGAATCCTGCTTCTGGGCCCAAACTACTCTGAATTTATTAAGGCTCTTGTGTTTTTAACATGTTTTAATGCTTTCTATCTTGTTCTATTTAATCTCAACAAGCCCTTAACCCTTTAGAGCCGGTCGGAGCGGGCACGCTCTGTTTTGCTTAACTATTTTTAAATCCCGGTAGCTCTGCAACCACGTAAGCTAGCGCAATAATTTGTTTTTGCATATGAAACCGGAGGAGTTGTACTTACATCTTATGCCATCAGCTTGTCCTCGGTCACAGTTTCCTTCCACATATAGCTTTGCAAAAACTGCATAAAAAGCACTTGCAGCAACAAAAACATAATATTCCAGAAACACGCTTTGCCGATCCGATCAGCTGTTCATAACACTTCCTACGTTGGAACAGACGTCAGCGCGAACTATCGCATGTCCGCCATGACCTGCCCGAAACCGGAAGTGACGTCATTTTTGCGGAAATGTAGTTTTTTTTTTTTTACCATCGGGGCCTCAGGGACTATACTGGTGTTTTTAAAAGTTATGTTTGACTTTCTGACTTTCTGTGTCTTTTCTGGGATGCTTAGGACTCATATTGCACTGCTGGAAATAGTTTATTTTGATGCAGATGCTGCTTTTTTGCAAATTTGCAGTATAATATTTATTTTCATTTTTCCTGCAGTATATAAAAATTTGTGCATTTCAAAAATAAAACTATGAAGACACTCAAAATAAATTTCCTGTGGTAGGAAACTATTTTGTGCAACTTTTTTGTATTTACAGTTTTGAGGGATAAGCCTCTTAAATTTCTCTAACTAGAAATATATGTTAAAAAAGCAAAAACGATTTTCAATTTTTTTGTAGTTTATTGCACTTTTTTGCAATTTATGTAATTACTATGCACTTAATGAATACATATTATTAAAAGCTGGGCTATAATTGTTGTATTGAGGTATAGCAACTTGAAATGCTCCCAAAAATGGCACCACACCATGTAAAAATATAATATAAGCTCTGGCGGACTTGGTTCTATGGTAGGTCTTAAAGGGTTAAAAACAGTCATTGATCACTGTCGGCCTCTCTCGGCTTTTATTACCGCTAATCCTTTTAAAGCTCAGTTTTTAAAACCTTACGATGTAACTACAGCCCAGCCCATGCAGCAGTATATGAATGACTAACCTCGTATTGTGGATGGATTATCTCAGTTGCTCTCGTGACTGAAGTTTGGTCCGTTTACAGCATCCTGCCATGTGATTACATTTGTTCCTAACCATCGGGAACCCTCACGTTAACTTTTATCGAGTGGAAAAAAGTTAGCGTTCATCCTCCAGCTTCACTGTGTTTATGCTATGCTAACGTAGCTGTGTCGCTAGTGATCATGTAGCACATCATTATATACCAGCTAGCCCAACTTAATAACAATGTTCCCTCTAAGCTGCGCACGTGTGCAATTGCGCACTGCTGGCATGTCTCTGTGCACAGAAAATCTGTGTTGCACACACAAAAAAAGAATCTAACCCGAATTGAAATTAAAATTAAAACTTTAACAATCCTGTTTTGCAGTGTTAGTCAGTAAGTGACTGGCGAGCTAACTTCCTGCTAACTTCAAACTCTGTTAAATTTAATAAATTCTGTTTTCATGGATGCCTGGATGTTAAACTTAATTGTTACACCTGGTAGAGCAGCAACACTGATCACTTTATTACAGATGAAAGAATTTAAACAGTTTTTAACTCTTAGTGATGCCGCAGTGTTAGTTAGACTTTGGGGCCTGAAGCAGAGTTTGAGCCCAGGCACGGTTAATGACGTCAGACTTAAAAGACCGGATTATATTGGAGAAACAAAGAAACACACAAAGTAAAAGTTGTATGTACTTTATGTTATGAATGCTCGATCCACATAAGAGCAGATATAGATGAATAAAATGGGTGACAATCTGTGTTTTGCTAAATGACAATCACTTTTGAAGATGTTTTTCCTGGTACCAGACTAGGGTTTTTTGGGTTTTTTTGTAAATATTGGTGACCAACAACTGGAATATTTACTATGAAAGCATGGAACGTTTCAAGTTAGTCACATTAGATATACAACAGTATACACACACACACACAGACACAACAAAACTACAAAGAAAATTGAATAAAATGTCAAATTTATAGAGCCCCCACAGGATGTCATTCAGGATGTCAGGATGTCAGGATTCACTTGTAGCATTGCCCAACAGCCCAATATATATATATATATATATATATATATATATATATATATATATATATATATATATATATATACAACCCTCATTTACAGGTGCTATGTGTAACAAATTTCAAAGAAAATTGTAATACCTCATTATAATTATCACGATGAAAATAAAAAATGTGATTTTACATGACTAAGCATGTAAAATGTGTGGACCAATCTTTCCACGAATGCAAGAGCAGCATCATGTTCGCTGCAAATTTATTTTGTGCCATTGAGCAATTTATTTCTATCAAAACTAATCCAGGTACTTTTCTTTAATACTCTATACTGTGTAGAAGCCAGTGTATGCACATTCTCTCAATAATTTTCTCTCAAGGGATTTTGTTCCCCTACCACAGGAAAAAAAATCCCAGCAACACTGGGATCACTGTGACATATAAATCCCTATACCATGGTAAGGTTGCTGTTCATGGAGGGGCGTTTCTATCTTTGCTATCACTGTTTGAATGTTACCATTGTACAACCATGGTACGTTCTGGACAGGTTACCAGTCTGTGATGAGGGTGAAAGGTTTCAGTGAAAAGCACAACTGCAGTGCTACTTTTTGCAAATATTTTTCCTATTGTTTCTTAGCACCAAATCCTGCAAAAAGACAAAACCCTCAACCTCACTGGTTCTCACCAGCCATTGCCATTCAGGCACATCACAAATGGTAAATGGGCTGGTTTTATATAGCGCTTTTCTACTCTATCTGAGCACTCAAAATGCTTTATACAACTCATTCATTCACCCAAACACGCCCATTCATACAAGCACTTTTCTACGTTTTTAGTGCTGTCTAACTAACATTCACACTCTGATGGATGCATCGGAAAGCAACCTGGGGTTAGTATCTTGAATATTTGGCATGCAGACTGGAGCAGACTAGGATTGAACCACCTAACCACTTAACCACCTAACCCTCCTAACGGTGACTTGCTTTACCACCTGAGCTACAGCCACCCCATATGAACACATGAACACATCTTCAGAACCCATTGGCACCACATAAAAATGACATTTAAATCTTTTTCCATATTTACGGTAAAGTACAACACTTAAGAACACAAACCTTTCCTAAACCGAACCATGTACAACAGAAAAGATTAAGTTCCCAAAATTGAACCACGGTCTGAAAAACCTGTGACTTCCTCCTGCTCAAGGAGTATTTTGCGAGTTTGGAAAAATGGACTGTTGTAATAATAATAATAATAATAATAATAATAATAATAATAATAATAATAATAATAATAATAATAATAATAATAATACAGGCAGCACGGTGGGTAGCACTGTTGCCGCACAGCAAGAAGGTCCTGAGTTCAATTCCACCATCAGGTCTTTCTGTGTGGAGTTTGCATGTTCTCCCCGTGTTTGCGTGGGTTCTCTCCGGGTACTCCGGCTTCCTCCCACCGTCCAAAGACATGCAGCTTGTGGGGATGGGTTAACTGGATAATCTAAATTGCCACTAGGTGTGAATGTGAGTGTGAATGTCAGTGCGAATGGTTGTCTGTCCCTGTGTGTTGGCCCTGCAACAGACTGGCGACCTGTCCAGGGTGTACCCCGCCTTTCGCCCTATGACAGCTGGGATAGGCTCCAGCGCCCCCCGCGACCCTGAAAAGGATAAGCGGAAGCGAATGGATGGATGGATGGATGGATGGATGGATAATAATACATTTTATTTAAAAGCACCTTTCAAGACACCCAAGGATGCTTAAAAAAGAGGTAAAACACATAGTAGAACAATGACAAAATGAAGAACAATAAAAAAGAAGATAAAATAAACAATAAGTTCACAGTGAATATGCAGGTTTGAGTTGAAACTGGGGGAGACAACCAATGTTTCTTATATCAGGGGGTAGAGAGTTCCACAGCCTGGGAGCAGAGCAGCTGAACGCTCTGCTTCCCATCGTGCTGAGGTGGAAAGAAGGCACAGGAATTTGGAAAGAGGAAGATCAAAGTGAGCGAAGAGGTAGTGCTTAACAGGTCAGAAAGGAGGAGCGAGGTTATGACGGGCCTTGAAGGTGAGCAGAAGTTTGAATACTACTGTGAAGTTCCTGAAGGAAGGGGTTGATGTGCTGGTAGGAGGGGGTTCTGGTAATAAAGCAAGCAGTTGAACCAGTTGCAGCTTATGGAGGGATTTTTTGGGGAAACCATGTAAGAGAAAATTACAATAGTCAATGCAGGAGGTAACGAGACTTTGGACAAGAATGGACGTAGACTGGGTGGAAAGAGAAGAATGTAATCGGTTAATGTGGTGTAGATGGAAGTAGGCAGAATGGGTGAGATCGTTGTTGTGAGATTTATTGGATAGTGAGCTATCTAGGATGACACCATGGCTCGTTACCTGAGGTGAACGGGAAACCGTGGAGCTGTCAGTAGTGAGAGTGAAATGATTTGCCTTCAGTAGGTTGGATTTGGTGCAGATGAGAAGGATTTCAGTTTTATCCTCTTTGAGCTTAAGAAAATTAGAGAAGGAGGGGGGGAGGAATGACGCCTGCAGGAGACATATAAGTGGGTGTTATTGAGAAAACAGTGAAAGTAAAGATTACATTTAGGGAAAATGGTACCCAGAAAAGAGAATACACCTTCTGTTCATAATATATGTGCTGGACCTTGGAGTGCACCAGCAGTGAGTGGGTCACTTAGTCATTTTAATGTGGGAGTCTGTGGGGACTTTAAATTCTGAGTCAGCCAGGATTAGCCTTAAGAAGAACAACATTTTGTGGCACTTCCACAATGATTTCATTTCTCACTTTCTGAGCTGTGCAATGAATGTGCACCAATGAATTTTACATTAGCCTCTTAAAACCTTCAAAGGAAAACATCAGAATTGCCCCCCCTATGACATTTATTAAACCAGCCTGTGTGATGTCACCTGAACATTGCCACGTTTACAAAATTTTATATAAAAGATGTGATGGTGAGAATTACACATTATATTCTTTAGAGTAAAGCTTAGGTCAAAGCAATCCTATCCTCACTCTCTTAAAGAAATTAAAATAAAAGTTGGCCATAAAGAAAAATGACATGAATATTTACACAAAATTTAGTTACTTTATTTCCTGATTTAGCTGTCCCAAAGGTCAAATCCAAAGTAAAGTAAATGTAGCACACGGGTAGAAATGTAAATCCAGTGGGTAGAACTGTGAATGAATACTCTCTCCGTGTGTAGACTCTTGTGTTGTCCCTGGGTGAATAAATGTTTTCTGATGTGATCAGCTGTATGATGATACACAGAAAAATGCATTTACAGTCAGCTAAGTTATAATAGTTCACTTGTTGTGATATTGTGCAACAGTTAAATACTACAAAGTTTTGATTGCATAAATCATTGGATCTAGCATCTCACACACAAAATCAGCCACTGGATTCTGTGTCTCCAGAGGACGATGATCAGGGTAGAAGACAAACTGTGCACTGTCTCAACTATTTGAATAAATGTTTGTTAATGAAACCAACCAGTATCTCCTGTTGTGATTTCAGATCAGCATTGATTCGAGTATTAAAGACAGGGTAGACTCAGTATGCTCTACCAAGAGGGAACGTCGCTGAGCAGAACGCAGATGGAAAAAGGTGTCGTTTCAAATTTCAAACACAAAAGACTACCGCTAGGTAATCTTGAAAAGATTGTCATCACCATGGCTCCTGACTCTGCTGTTTTTACTCAGTTTGAGTTTGTGACTTTCTCCCTTTTAGAGGATGTGGTTCACCAGCTCCCCCCACCGTGATCCTGTCCTAGTACAGAGCACTCTGTTCTTGCCATTATTAACTGTCCTCTGGTGTGGTTCCTGCAAATTTCAAACATGCAGTAGTGCAGCCATTGCTTAAGAAACCTGGCCTCGATCACACTCTATTGGCTAATTATAGGGCTATTTCCAAACTGCTTTTCTTTCCAGCATTTTAGAGAAAATTTTATTTTGTTAACTGAAATATTTTCTAGATGATAACAGCATCCTGGAGGTTTTTCAATCAGGTTTTAAAACCCTTCATAGCACAGAGTCTGCATTATTAAAGATCCATAACAACATGTGATTCTGGTAACCACGTTGTTCTGGTGTTGCTTGACCTAACTGCTGCCGTTGACACACTGGACCACAATATTTTAATATTTCGATAAGTGATTTAGTGGGCATTGGTGGCACTGCACTTAATTGGTTTAGGCCCACAGGGCTTAATTTTAGGGCCACTGCTTTTTTTGCAGTATTTATTGCCTCTGGGTTCCATCCTTAGAAGGCATCAATCTCATGTCATCGTTACGCTGATGACTGCCAAAGTTATTTGCCCCTGAGGCAGAAGGATGCCCACTCTTGGCATGTTAGATGACATTAGAGTTTATTTGGCCTTAAATGTTTTAAATTTTAATGAAAAGAAAACAGAAGAGTTGCCTTTTAGTAGCCCTGCATCTACACTGGAAAATCTTTGATGAAGCTTGCAAACCATCCGATCCACACAAGGGAAAAGTAACACTCTTTCCGATGTGACTGAGTTGTCCATTCAGTGCATGAACCCACAGTTGCCTCCAGCACAAAATCCTCCCTTTTCTTCTGTTTTTGCCTCATCTTGGCACCTGGTTCAGGGATACTGTGGGTGTTGCACAGGGCCTTGGTTTTCACATACAGCTCTGTGGCAAATGCACCTGAGTGTTTGCCCTTAAGTGTGTCACACACAGCTTGTTTGCAGATGAAAGCTTCTGCCAGGTCTAAAGTCTCTTTCTGCAGGAACTTGTGGAGTCCTTCAGTTACAGACAGAAGTGTGAAACATCAGTAGTGCAAAGACTGCTGAGAACTTGTAGAGCTTTGCGCTGAGACCAACAGCTATGGGGGATCCAATGGCAGGTAGCAGGCACTCCAAAATGGCAGTCAGTGTATCAAGAACTGCACTAATTGATCACAACTGACATGCCCAGCAAGTGTTTGAAAGTTGCACACGGTCAGTTTTTGATAATTCAAGCTTTGACTGATCCTCCATAAACTTATGATGATTGCCGAGGGAGGTGCTGAAGAAAGAATACACACACTCCAACAAGCTGAAAAGCTCCACAGCCTCTGGGACAGCCTTGCAAGTATTGCACAAAACCAGGTTGAGTTGATGAGCATAACCACGCACATAGATAGCCTCAGGATGGAGCCTTCTAAAATGTGCTTGTACACCTCCAGTGGAGCCACTCATAACAGCTGCACCATCATAGGTTTGTGCTGCACACTTAAGCTCTGCAAGGCAATTGTTTTGGATCTGCTGCTGAAGCTCATTTGAGCATCAAATGATTTTATCTCTGCAAGTGGTAGGAAACGCTCCTTCACTGCCCCTCTGACACGTACCTGACACAAACAGCTAACTCCTCTGCCTTTTCATCCCTTGCCTCACCAGATTTTAGACTTTTTCAGATACAATGACACTGGTAACAACAGTCAATCATGTGATTCTGGGATGTCAGTGAGATGATATACTGTGCATTTGATGGGGGATTATGTTTTGAAGAAAAGGATCAAACTCCTTCAAAAGCTCCATGCATGCAAGATAATTCCCTCTGTTGGTGCTGTCTTCACCTTCATCATGGCCACGAAGGAGTCCCCATCTCGCTCCCTCCTCTCTCTGTAATAACTTGATCTTCCTCTGCCTCTCCATCCATTTGCTGCAGCTCCTCTGTCTCTCCTCGCTCTCTCTGACTTGAACTTGCATGTTGAGCTTTTTCTCCCTCAGCCTGTCCTTCTGCCTCGCCCTTCAAGATACATTAAAACATACTGAATTGATAACTGATGCAACATAGTGTCATGGTCCTGGGTCATTTTGACCCAGTGTTCTTAGTTTTCCTGTGGTTTTGTTCCTTATGTCCATTGGATTGTTTGGTTTGGTATTTGGATTCCCCCTGTGTCTGTGCTTTTATTGTGGTGTTTGTTCTGGTACCGTGTTCCCGTCCTTTGTGTTCTGTGTTCTCCTCATTCCCTCGTGTATTCATCCTTGTTCTCTGCCTCTCTTTCTCTCTCTCTGCCTCTTTCTCTGTGTACTGTGTTGTGTTTAAGGTCCACATCTTGGTGTCAGTATTTTCAGTTTCGTGTCCTCCCCGCTCGGTCATGAGTAATTGTCCTCAGCTGTGTTCCCCGTGTGTTTCCACTTCCCTCATTACCTTCTGTGTATTTATGTCAGAGTATCCCTTTGTTACGTGTTGCGTCGTCCCTCTAGGTTGTGTGCATTCCCCCCATTTCTTCCCAGTGCCTCAGCTTTAGTTTCTCCCAGTATAGTTTTGTATGACTTCTTATGTTCCTATTAATAAAGACCTGCCTTTTGAGGTTATCCCCGCGTGTCTTGAGCCGTGCATTTGGGTCCTCTCTTGCCTTCACACAGCCGCCGCATGACATATAGAGGCTAATGTCATGACTTTTCCTCACACACCACAGTAATTAGTTGCTCCCAAATATTTAGAAGTTACACAGATTACATTTTGGGCACACGTGACTAAAATGGTTGCAATTTCAATTCAATTCAGTTTTATTCATATAGCGCCAAATCACAACAAAAGTCGCCTCAAGGCGCTTCACAGATACAGAGAAAACCCAACAATCAACCCCTCTGCAGATGATCTGTTAGCTGTTTGACAACTACTCTTTCATGGATGTTTGATATGAAAGGAAGGTTGGAGATTGGCCTATAATTAGCTAAGACTGCTGGGTCTAGAGATGCTTTTTGAGTAAAGGTTTAACTACAGCCAGCTTGAAGGCCTGTGGTACATAGCTGATTATTAGAGATAGGTTGATCATATTTAAGATCGAAGAATTAATTAATGGCAGGACTTCTTTGAGCAGTTTTGTAGGAATGGGGTCTAAAAGACACGTTGATGGTTTGGAGGAAGTAATTATTGAAGTTAACTCAGAAAGATCAATTGGAGAAAAAGAGTCTAACTTAACATCAATGGTACTAAGAGTAGCTGTAGATAATATTACATCTGTGGGATGATTATTGGTAATTTTTTCTCTAATGATAAAAATTTTATTTGTGAAGAAGTTCATGAAGTCATTACTAGTTAAGGTTAAAGGGATGGTTGGCTCAACAGAGCTCTGACTGTTTGTCAGCCTGGCTACAGAGCTGAAGAGAAACCTGGGGTTGTTCTTATTTTCTTCAATCAGTGATGAATAGTAAGATGTTCGGGGCGACCGTGGCTCAGGGGGGTTGGGAATCGCATCTGTAACCGGAAGGTCGCCGGTTCGATCCCTGGGCTCTCTGTCCTGGTCGTTGTGTCCCTGGGCAAGACACTTTACCCTACTTTCCTACTGGTGTTGGCCAGAGGGGCCGATGGCGCGATATGGCAGCCTCGCTTCTGTCAGTCTGCCCCAGGGCAGCTGTGGCTACAACCGTAGCTGCCTCCACCAGTGTATGATTGTGAGAGTGAATGAATAGTGGTATTGTAAAGCGCTTTGGGTGCCTTGAAAAGCGCTATATAAATCCAATCCATTATTATGTTCTGGCTTTGCGGAGCGCTTTCTTATAAAGCAACAAACTATTTCTCCAGGCTAAATGATGATCCTCTAAATTTGTGACACGCCATTTCCTCTCCAGATTACGAGTCATCTGCTTTAGGCTATGTGTTTGAGAATTATACCACGGAGTCAGGTACTTCTGAATTTAAAGCCCTGAAAAAAATGACTAAATTACTATCTTACTTAACTCTCTCCCCTCTAACTCTCTGTGCTCTTCTGCCCTGACTCCTACAGGTTCATAGGGATGGACGACTGATTATTATTAGTGTATTATTATAATGTCCACTGATGACAACCATACCTGAATGAGCTCAGCTCGATTTTTCAGAGCTAAAACAAGTGACACAAATCAACATTATGCTAACAATTTAACTTAGTGTGCTAGCTAGGTTTATCAAAATAAAGCACCTGGTTCATTAATTACATGGGACTTGCTGCTGTTAGCTAGATCTAACTAACTGTTACTACCAGGAGTGATGAAGGCTTACTTTCTTGTCTTTCTGTGTGCAGCATGTACGCTAGTGCGTCCGCCGGTGTAGATGCAGTAGAGCGTAAAGTAGCACTGAAAACGTGGATTTTCAGTAATGTGGGCGATCACTGTGAACAACTGGAACGGATTGGATAACGAAGCACTGACTCTACCTTAACAGTGTAAAATGAAAGGAACCAACAGTTTTATGATCATATTTAAGTGAATATATTTATTTATATTTAATTATTATTTATTTAAACTCATATTCCTGCAAGTCCCTTTTCCTACCTGCTGCATTGCCGAATCATCACACCGCCTTAATTCCTGAGCTTCTTCAGCGCTACACACCCTCTCAGGTTAGCTGGCCAGCTGCTCCTGGAAGTGCCGAGATCTAGGAGAATGGTCAGAGGAGATAATTGCTCCTAAATTATGGAATACTTTGCCATTGCACGTTATAGAGGCATCTTTGCTGTCCACTTTTAATACACATCTTAAAACCCAGTTTTATTCTTTGGCTTAGACTTTTTTTACTTTTTCTTTTAATTATTTGACCTTTTTTTATAAAATTTGTTTTTTCATTTAGGTCTTATATATTTGTATTTAGTTCCAGTACACAGCACTTCGTATCACCTGTGGTTGTTTTAAAGTGTTTTATAAAGACGGACGGATGGATAGGTGGATAAAAAGGTAAGCGAGTGGTTTTGCTGCATCAGTGCTGCCAGAGGGTAGCTGAGCTCCAGAATCCACATGGTACAGGTAACAAACCTTCTAAACAGACAAGTTTCATGCAAGGCTTCCATGTAAACAACTACAATGGCCACATCTTGATGCATTCTCAATCATCCAGGAAAATAAATCTCCAAAAGTTGATTGTGTTCATCTGGACGTAGCGTTTTGTGGAAGAAACGTTTCGTCACTCATCCAAGTGACGTCTTCAGTCTCAGCTGACTGCAGGTTTCCCCAAATCTTATAAACAGTACATTTGCATAATGACTGAAACCAGCCCACTGAAGGAACAATGGGCTGGGAGGTCAGTTCCTTCATCATAATTATGCAAATTCTCATGACCATCATCAACAACCACTGACCAAAACCTACTGATCAATGGCCATGAGTACCATTCACAGAGAGTTGGGGAATGGCTGCAATCACAGCATTGTAAAATGGCCATGGCCACAGAGATTACAGGTAAGTAAAATGTTCTAAACAGACCTAAGCCCAAAGTGGCCTGTTTGTCACCATGTTCACAGATACAGTCTGGCAGACTTCTTCTTGATATACTTCCTGGTTCCACCTGAGAAATCATTAATAGAGAAGGGTAGAAGAAGAGAGAAAGAAAAGCAGAATCGAACCAGTCAGACCAGAAAGCATAAATAAGCAATTTGGTGAACCTGATTTTGCAGTACGAAGCACTTTGAATGTACCTGTCATGGTCCTGGGTCGTTGACCCAGCGTTTTGCGTTTTTTCTGATCTGTATTAGTTTAGGGTTAACCTGAAGTTTGGTGTATTGTCAGCCCTACCTGTGTCTGTCCTTGGTGCTCTGTTCATGTCCCCGTGTTGTGTTATACATCAGTCTGTTTCCTGTTTTATTTTGAAGGCTCGTGTTCTGGATTTCCTGTTCTGTTCTGAAGGTCTGTGTCTGTTGTTATTGTGTTCAGCTTGTCTCCTCCGGTCCCCAGGTGTATTAGGTTCAGCTGTTCTTCCCTCCTGTGTGTGATTACCTTGTGTGTGTATATTTAGTGGGTGTCGGTCTGTGTTCGTTGTCGGCTCGTCTGCGTTCATCCATGTATCACTGCGTTCCTCCGTGTAGCTCTGCATTCTATGGTGTTTCGTTCCTGTCTCTGCGTCTCTCTGCCCCGCACCCCTTTTGTATGGTCTCAGGTTTGTCTTTAGTTTCTCCCAGTTTAGGTTTGTAATTGCTCATGTTGAGTTGCCTGTTTTTGCCACCACCACCACCTTGTAAATAAACATCACTCTGTCATCAGTTCGCTGCATCTTGGGTCCTCCTTTTCCTCCACACCACACGGCTCCCTCCGCCAGCCGTGACAGTACCAGTCCATTTACTATTCCACTGGATAAAAAAGGATGCATTTTGTGCACTAAAGCTTTTGAAGAGTTCATTTGTATAAAATCTAACATACTGCAGAAGGGTTTCAAACCAAACTGTCAAGTAAATGGTGAATAATTAAAAAATGTAAAATCAATAATTTAAAAGTACACACAGGATATGCAAAAGCTGCTTCACTCAAAAGGATAAAATGCCTGTGTAATAATTTAAAGATAGAATATGTTGTTTTCTACATTAGGTCTGCTGAGACTAGGGGGGGAAAGATAACAAAGAGCCCAGCCTCGGCTGCGTGACTTCTGTTCAGCATTTGAAATGTTGTTGGTACCAGGACAGCCCTATTTATCACATTTGCTTCCTATACCTGATTTTTGAATGATAACGTACCCATTAAATCCATACATGCATGTCACTTCTAGATGAAATTAAGTTATGCATACCACCAGACAGGCCTTTGTGGCAATGCAACATCTGTGGGGTCTGTTACGGCCCTGGGCCTTGGAGGGAGTGAGACTGCCTTTTTTTGTTCATGCAAATGCAAGTGACCCGTGGGTGATTGGTTACTGGGAGACCTGTGCCGGCCTTCTTTTATGCAGATTAAAGTGTGCCAGACCACGCGGACGATTGGCTGCCTGGTAGGTATAAAAGGCTGAAGATCCCTCACACTACGGGGAACTACTGCTCTGACATGAGCATGCAGTGTCCTCCTCGTCTGCCTAGCATTTGAACTGTGTTTGTAACCCCTAATATACAACTGACCTTAGTTTTATTAGAGTCTTGTGTTTGCTGGTTCTCCTTAGTTAACCCTTAGCTTTTATTCTTACCTGTTCTTTTCTTTGTGTATTTGTGTATTAATTGTTTGCCCGGTGGTCTGTTGAACAGCCCTGTCGCTTTTCAGTTTAACGTTTGCAATAAAACCCCTTATTTACTCTGATTTCGTGAGAGGGCTTGTGTATGTTTCTCCCCACCTGTCGCCTAGCAGAGGGGGTGGTAACAGGGTCAGAGACAAATATCCAAATGGTTTTAAGCAAAACATTTAATTTTTGAGACGGCCCATAATGCATTGCGACCAGGAAGTGGTTGTTTTTGTAAATATCTGGTGAACAGAAAGTGATAAAGAGATGGGACCACTTCCATTTTGGGGTATGCATCATTTAGGTTTTTTGAAAAGAAACAAAGACGCCCCCTTTCTTGTCCACCATTGCTTTTCTATGGCTTCATGCTCCAAGCTTTCTCTGCCAGACCTAAATAATAGGTCTAAGTTATATGAACACCAAGATGTCATTATAAGTTTCCTGTAGACATTTGAGTGCTTGTCAAATTCTCCCAAAAAGAATGAATTTAGAGGTAGTGAGAGAACAGCTGTGTAATAACATCAGTTTACATCAGGGTCCACCCTTGAGCTATGTCCTGTGTTTTGAAAAATATAGTTGCCACGAAAACCACGATATCCTAGTTTATATGTTTTGTTTTGTTTTGTTTTGTTTTTGTTTTTTTTTTTGGGGGGGGGGGGTTGGTTTTTGTATGTTGTGTTTGCAAAGTAGTAGAGAATGGAAGCCACAGTTAGGAAACAGGGACAATGAATAAAAACACAGGGCTGCAAGCACGACATTATCATTAATAATGGTCGATGGTCAATGCTGACTTCTTTTTTGGAAGACACTTACCTTTTCTACGTGTAAAACTCTGCGCTCAGGTTTCCTGCCTGTGTGGGGATTTCAACTTACAAGTACAAATTTTGACCCGATTTTTCTTCTCTGTGGGAGTGACCCCCCACAGAGGGACTCCCACTAGGTTTATATCTGGGACTCTCCACCATTTGACCTTAGAACTGAAGAAGCTTCTCGGATGAGAGGTGAAACGTCTTCAAGTAACTTAAAGAAGTCCAGACGCTTTTCTTTGCAAGCTCCTTTGACTACGATGACCTGGATGACTGAGAACCTTCACAGACATATTCCTTTCAGCTGATTGGTCAATGGCATGTCAATCACAAATGTAACAATCCAATCAGAGAACAGATGAGTTTGGCCGTTGGAGAGGTGCTTTAGGTCCTGGAAGGGTAATACAGTTTGAAGCTGGAGGATCTCTATATAAATATCATATACAGAAATACCATTATTACTTTAGGATTAGTTTAACAGAAAGAAATAGAAATAATAATATGGAAATAGTTAATTAAATTGAGAAATAATAAATGTAATAAATATTTATGACACATTTAATTAATTAATTGATTATTGACTCATTTTAATGATTTAATGGTGTATTTATCTAATTCATTTTGGCAGACTTGACTCCTTCAGTGCTCAACATGAAATAATTTTATCTGTCAGCCTCACTCATCAAACTCGGGGTGGGGTTAACGCTGATCGAGTCATAACCATTGCTTTGGCCTGGTGGCCATTGTTTTTAGAAGGCGTTTCTCTACGCCAACAACCGGCATGTGGAAACTATAGTTTCTGTTATAACAGAACTGTACTTGGAAAAACCCTGTTTGTGTGTCACCAAATACAGTTTTAATATTTTCTTAACCAAGAATGTAACGGTTTAATCTTCAGCTATCTGGTCAGTTTGTAAAGATGGAGCCTCTTTGCAAAAATGCTTTGATGAGTTCGGAGACGTCTGCCCAGCCCAGTCTCACGGCAAAGCGTAGGATAGACCCGCTCGCCTCCCAAGTGCTCGACCTGTTATTACCACCGACAAAGCGCAGTACTGAACAGCCACAACCTCCGCTGACACTGACTTCATTTCCTGAGGTTATATTTATCGGGTTTTATTTCCTGATGTTCGTATGTGTCATACGTGTTTCAGTCGCCAATTCTGAATTATTACTAACATTAAAAACATGTTTAAGGAGGAGAGAGAGCAAATGAATCCAATTAACATCTGATCTTTGGGTTTTTGTTCAATAATCAGCGTGACCTGTGTATAAACTCATAAACGTTATTAAAATAGATAACGTTGGTGTTTCTGTCACATACTGTTGGGTTTAACTGTACCAGGTTTGTTCAACACTGTGAAATGGTAAAAGGCCTGTATTTGAAACACATACAGACTTCATGATGTTTGGCTAATATTTTTATTGTGAATATTAATCATGAGGGTAAGCAGCACTGTACACCACGGAGCGAGGTCAGCATATCCGTGATATCCTCAGCTCTCTGAGTTAACCCAAAGTTTCCTAACTGGGTCACATGAAAGTGTCGGCAGCGTCAAAGTAATCTAACAGTTATCTACGAATAATTCACTGATCATATCATTTCCAATTTTTTATTTATTTATTTTTTATTTATGCAAGTTTCCAAAAAATTTTTTAACACAGTCACAAACAGCGGGACAGAGGAACCCAGACAATAAAGACAACAAAAAGAAAATCAAAACCAAAAACGGGACAAAAAAAGAAAAAAAAGGGCAACAGACCCAACAACAGGATACGCGGCCAGCACTTATTAAGAACAGCGGAAAAGAAAAAAGCAAATGGTATACATGTCACACAACTCATAATCCAGTAATCCACATTGAAGATCGAATCCAGAGATCACTAGGAGGAGCCGATTCATAACAGTTATGGGCAACAGCTCAGAATGATAATAGTTAAACCAACATAGTCAGGACCCAGGGCGTGGACTGCCCTTCTTTATGTGATCTATAAAGGGACCTCATATCTTCCTGAACTTCTCCATGGAGTCAGATGTAGAAAACCGAATTTCTTCCAGGTATAAAAAGGAGACCATCTCCTCGAGCCACCTCTTGAAGCAGGGAGGGGAGGCCGATTTCCACTCCTTTAGAATTAGACATTTGGCAATAACCATACCAAACATGAGGGCCTGTTGCACAGCAAAGTGCCAAGGAGTTGCTGGAGCAGCCCAGGATCACCATAAGACAGTCAGGATACAGTTGCCTATTGTAAACAATGCTATAGAAACTAAAAATACTAGTCCAAGAGGCTGTAAGTGTAGAGCAGGACCAAAAAAGGTGGCCAAGAGTACCGTCCACAAGTTTGCATTTATCACATTTGGGGGAAATGTCCAATGTTCAATTTGGTTTTGGAATAGTGCAGCTTATGGACTACCTTAAAATTAATTAACTGAAGCCGGGCATTAACAGAGCATAGTTTTATCCGGCTTAACACTTTTGCCCATAAATTGTCAGAGATAACCAAACAAGTGTCCCTTGTCCAAGTCTCTTTAATATGGCGAGAGGGGGCTGCTGAAGAAAAAAGATTAACAAGCCGAGAGATCAAGTGCTTTGAGGTGGGAGGTTCGTTCATTATATTGTAAAAGACATGCTGTGCGGGGATGTTACCTAAATTAGAGAATGCTTGCTTGACATAATTCCTAATTTGTAAGTATCGAAAAAAATGACTTGTAGGGAGATTGTACTTGGTCTGAAGTTGAGCAAAAGAGGCAAAATGATTGTCAATATAAAGATCCTTTATAGCAGTTAACCCTTTAACAGGCCATTGTTTGAAAGCAGCATCCATTGTACTAGGCGTAAAGCTAGGATTGTGGCAGATCAGGACAAAAGTTGACATTTTCGGGAGGTTCAGGATTCTCTTGATTTGATTCAATATTTTTATAGAGTTGCAAAGAATAAAGTTATCACATAATGGTATTTTTAATAACCGGTTTTGAAAATAAGATGGTTGGCAAGGATGCTCCAGTGTGCTCAATAGCGGTGCGAGGCTCCATTTCGAGCCATTTAGGGCTGGGCCCGCCTTCCACAGCATCATCAGCTATAGGCTGATTCCAGAAGACCCAGGCTCTGGCGTTACAGGCCCAGTAATAATGTTTATAAACTGGAAGGCCCAGACCTCCCTCGTCCGTGGGCTTTTGCAAGTGAGACTTTGAGATGTGGGGGGGCTTGTAGGCCCAAATAAAAGGCATGATAATGGCATCCAGCCCTTTGAAAAAGGAATACCTGAGAAAAACGGGAACGTTCTGGAATAGGTACGTGAATTTAGGGAGCACAACCATTTTAATTATATTGATACGGCCAATCACTGAAAGTGGGAGGAGCTTCCATTTATCTATCATACACTTGAGCTCATCAGTTAGAACCGAATAATTAAGCCTGAAGAGGAGTTTTTAGTTCCTAGGGATGTTAATACCCAGGTATGAAATATAATCATGGGAGACCTTAAAGGGCAAACTAGACAGGAAATCAGGGCCCAGACCGGACGACAGCGGCATAAGAACAGACTTCTTCCAATTTATGGTGAACCCTGATAGGTGGCCAAAGGTGTCAATCAGCTTAAGAAGTGGAGGAAGGGAGATCTTTAAATCTGAAAGAGCCAATATTATATCATCTGCATAAAGACCTATGGTGTACTCTGACGTGCCACAATTTATACCAGAGATATGGGAATCGGCTCTGATGGCAATGGCCAACGGCTCAAGAGCTAAAGCAAAAAGCGTTGCAGGGAGGCAACAACCCTGCCTTGTCCCACGGTGTAAGAGGAACGGGAGCGACCTCTCATGGTTGGTAAGGACCGAGGAACGAGGGCAAGTGTAAAGCAACTTAACCATATTCAAAAATTTCGACCCAAATCCAAATTTGTCAATAGTAGCAAACAAATAACTCCACCTGATCAAAAGCCTGCTGGGCATCAAGTGAAATCACAGCAGAATTGGGCAGTGTTGTTGAGTACATTGCATTTAAGAGACATCTAGTATTTGAGAAAGAAAATCTATTGGGGATAAAACCCAATTGATCAGGATGAATTAAATGGGAAAAACTCAAAATGTCAAAAATCTGTTTTTCATAATATAAATATCATCAAATAACTTTAGAAAAACTTCCATTTGACTCGTTACATTTAATGTTAAAAAAATATATATTTTATTGTTTAATTAATGTTAAAATGTTAGTCTGCCAAATGTGCAGCAATTTAATCTATTTATTCTCTATAGCTGATAGTTTGTGGGGCCCTGGTAGACTGTATAACTGCATCTCTACCAGTTTGTCTGCACTCCAGCCTCCTCTGTGCCATGTGAAGGGATTTTCCTTAATGCAGGAGAAATGATCTCAACAAAAAGGAACAGTTTCGGCCATCACACAGTGGAACAAATTCGCTTCTTAAATAAAAATTTTAAAAAGGGCTACCTTAAAAGCATCATGTATTTAATTTGCAAGTTCATAAGCATTTTCCTTTTCACAATCAATTCTACCCCCAGGTCAGAAATATGTATAGGAAAATTTCCCCAATGTAATATTATTGATAAATACACCCATCTTGCGATTAATTGCATAAGTGGATGGAGGCAGGACCTCACAGCAGAAGCATACTCCATAATGTGTTGTACATTATTACATGTATATTATATGTAATGTGGTGTTTTCCAATTATTGTATTTACCAACATCAAGAAGTGAAAAGCAAAGAAAGACCACACCATGGTGCATGTTTGAACAAGGAGAGTTTACTGGTCAAAATTATTTATTAAACAAATAAACCACATTTTTTAACCCCAAAAAATACACGTTAGAAGCAACACAACGGCGGCCCATATCAGACAGAACTCCACTCTGTAGAGTGAGTGGGCAATCATTATGAAGCAGTTGGTTTTATTTTATGGATTCAAGCTGCTCTTCATATTTTTGGCCACCAGATGTCACCAGAGAGGACTGTGTTGAAAAGCTTCGAGTAATGAAGCGTTTTTCAATACAAGCTTCAGAAAGCTTCATTTGGCCATCACTAATAGTTTGTTTCGCTCCTCTGAGTTCACTACTTTACTCACTGTGGATGAAAAAGCAGCTCTGCCTGTGCAAACACCTCTTCTGCGGTAGACTCACTTTTCCCCTTCTTCCTGTCCTGCTGTGGCTTGTTACTGTGCAGTCACGTGACTCATCTGCAGGCTGCAGAGAGTGAGAAAGAGGAGTAACAGATATGATTATTAGTGCTAGTAGGACGGAGATTGAGAGTAGAATACAACAGAAAATGAAGGAAAGGTGGCAAAAGCAATGGAGGGAAGAGAGGAAAGGGCGATGGTTTTACAAAATCCAAAGGAAAGTGGGAGACATGAGAAGTACAGGAAGAAACAGGAGAGAGTAGACGGTTACATCTCGACTTAGATTCGGACACACTGGTTTTAATAGCACATTACGTTCAATAGGAAAACACTGTATAGGGGAGTGTGACTGCAGTAGGGAACAGGAAATATATGTTTTATTGCATTGTCAGAAGTATGATATTGAAAGAAGACAACTAATCAGAAAGCTGGACGATATGAGAGTAAAACTGGACTTGATTTATTTATTTCGCACGAGCTCTATAAGTAAAAGTTAATTTTCCAGCTATCCAAAACATGCAGCTCAACTGGAAACTCAAAGTCACCCACTGAAAACTGACTTAGTTTGAAAATAAAAGAGACCATTTAAAGATTCAACCAATGCTAAATTTTGAATCTATCCAAAACATGTCTAGTTAATGATAAAGGACTGAACAGGTCTCCAGTAAATCTAATCAACTTCTAGATGGTGATTTGTGGTTAGAGATCAAATTTACTCATAAATGTTTTACCGGATAGATTTGAGCACAGTAGTTCCATAACCCAGTTGTCCTCCAATAATTTCTACCTACACAGATTTGAAAACTGCTTTTTTAGGATGGTGCCACGTTCTTTGTCACTCCTCAGCGTGCTGAACACGTAAAGATAGCATCCCTACAGACGACAGTTTGCTGAGTGAGACTTTCTGTAAAAAAAAGTTCTTTCATTTAAGATCTCGAGCTCTGCTCATTAGAACAAGAGAGCAATGACAAGGAATCAGAGCATTTGGGCCCTGCAGGGATTTGACACTAGGATCTCTGTTTAGTTACATCAGTTCTGTGATGGAAATTTCTTCTAATTTTAAGTGTTGTTTACATGTTTTAACAATCTCACCTGTGTTACTTAGTTATATAGATATGTAATGGCATCACATGTGTGTCAAATGTTGTTTTACACATAGTGGGGCATGTCTTTGGATGGTGGAAGGAAGCTCGCCGCGGAGTCGTCCGCTGCACAGCAGCAATCGCCGCGGGGGAGAGGCGTTTCCACACCGCGGCCACAGAGTTCCACTACTTGCCGCTTAGCTCACCCACCTCCTGCTTGGCAGCAATGTCGTCGCAGGATGAGGACGTCATTTCTCCATTGTCACCAGTGTCATCCAGCAGGAAGCGGCGCCTCCGCCGTCATTACACACTACAGCCGGAGCCCATTCGTCAGAACAGCAGGCAGTGGTGAGTGATGTTGACTTTACCCCTATTGCTTCACCTGTAAATAGTAATGGGGACTGTTTTTCTCTCACGGCTGAGAGAAGTGAGGTGAAGGCGGTTCGTTCTATGGACATTCACTCAGTAGAAAGAATAGACTTTCTGACTGACTGTGACATTTTTTCCGTTAAAAAGTCAGAATGTATGGACAAGACTCTGATTGTGCACCCTGACCCGGCCCACGTTGACCGCAAAGGCCGGGTCCTAAGGAGGATTATCTCTGCTATGTTATAGAATTCTTCCCCCCAAAGACTCAGAGCCGACCAATAAATGTTAAGACAGAACTTATCCAGAGCAACATCAGCTGGCAGAATACACCGGGCGCCTGTCCACAGTGCTGGAGGACAGGCGGCATGCTCACTGAATACATCAGCAGCCAGAAGGAGGCGCTCATGGAGAGAGAGAAGAAACTAGAGGTTAGACACGGATAGATGCAACAGTCATCAGCAAAACAAGCCCCTAGGAAACGATGTATGAATGCTTGTGTTCATCTCATTATTAATGAGAGCCTGAAGGTAAGAGTTAAGTACTGATGTCTGAATCATAACAGTTACCATACAGCATGCCATATTATTTCACAGGTAACTGCAGGAAAAATCTTCTTGATGCATGCTCAATCAATCAATGTGCTTCTCATTTTTTTTGTTTTGTTTTTTTATAAAATGTTATAAAATAAATCAGTTATAATCAAGTGGAGTGAGTGGAAAGACAACACATTTACACGTGAAGCAATATGTTTCACAACTAAATGGGATCAGCTGCTCATCAATGGTGACATTGGGCCCAGGGTTGTAAAACAGGGGGAGGTGGTGCACCCACTTATCCCACACTGTCCTGATGGCATCTAGCTTGTCTCTCTGCAGTCGAGCTGGTCTGTCGTCTCGGTTATCAAAACGGATAATCCTGGAAATTTTGTGGAAGTTTTCCAGAGACATTGATGCACGGAAAGGTTCTTGCCGGTTTCTGCATCCCACAGGATTCTGTGGATTCCCCTTTGGACCTGAAAACTCCTGCAAGGATAAAAACCCCAAAGTAGGCCTTTGGGGTTCTTAGTAAATTTGGTCCATCTCCTTCCACCTCTCTCCAAAAACACACCTTCCTTCTAGATTACTGCAATCCAGAAAAAATTTCTGGATGGAATCTGGGATGAAAAGCTCAAATGAAGACTTGATGTCCTGCACATGAGTAACTGTCAGCCGTGTTGGCCCTGGCTTATCACAGTAACAGCTCTGCAGGGTGGCTCATTTCTTGGGCAAGAAGACCATTCAATTTCACCAGTTATTGACATCCATATTTCTTCACTTGCTGTCTGGTGGGCTTGTTCTGGTCCTGGAGCTGGCTGCAGATGGGGTACTCGTCTTCGTTTTGTTACTAAATGGTGCTCAACCTCATCCTCTTCTTCAAAGTCAATGTCAGACTCTGAATTTTCAGAAATGTGAAATGTTCTGAAACCTCTTTGTCAACATCATCATCCGAAGCCCCTCTCTCTTCCAAAATCAATTGGATGGCCCTCGCAGCAGATAATCTTTTGCCATCTTGATCAGTTGTGATAAAGAACCACACCGGCAAAGTCTTATTTATAGTATTATGCCCCTAATTTGCAGGTGGGACAGGGTATGAGAAAATAAAATTTGGATCCCTCAAGAAAGAGGGTAAAATGTGTGGGAATGTCAGAGCAGACGGTGTTGGTAGTTGAATTTTCAACAATGTTGCAACTTTGTGCGGAGCAGGAGGGGAAGAAAACACTATCAGCAGCACCAGAAAGGAGGAAGACAGAGTGTGGGAACACAGGACCTACACTTTCAACACTTTTACTAGACCTGGGTCCAGTGGACCCCAACACCTTGTATGTAATGTAAATGCGTGGGGGGAGGTACAGTATGTGGTCATTGAAAATTAGTTCAGATTTATGTTCTTCACAGAAAATAAGCCAAAGCCAATGAATTTCAGGTTGAAAAAATAATTAATTGTTTAATTTTTCTTTTGAAAAAAAGTGAAAACGGGTCTCACAGACCCGAACACCATACAAGGGTTAATCATAATTATGCAAATTCTCATGACCATTGATCAACAACCACTGATCAAAGACCACTGATGGCCATGAGTACCATTCACAGAGAGTTGGGGAATGGCTGCAGCTGAGAAAAAGACAGAGTGGATGTGCTATTAGAGCAATGCTACTGTGACGAGATTGATATTTGAACACTGAATTGTATAAATGTCTATTTTTTTCTTTATGGAAATGTAAAAGAAAAGTATACTTCAAACACACTCCATGAAAAATGGCTTAACCTTTTAATGTTGATTTTTAGCTCTATGTTATTTATAGCCTAGGCTATGAGACATTAAACAGCAGAAGCAGAGTCAAAGTTTTAGAGACATGCACATTTACATTTCATGTGTGTTTTTATTGTGTTGACTCATTATTGTGGGAAGTAAAAGTCATTCAAATGTGTTCAGAATTCATCTCATATATCATTACACACTGCTCTCCTCCACAGCTGCCTTTAATGTGAGTGAAGTTGGCCCCCCCCCACCAATGTTCCCTCTAATGTTTCACGTGTCTGAGTGAACGCACAAACTCCCCGAGTGTCCCTTGGACCACTGTGAGCGACAGCAGACGTGTGCACTGTGGTCACACCAGCATTGAATCCATCCAAGTTAAATGTTTATTAAAATAATCATATTACAGCATTTACATTTATATAGACTACTTTTAATTAACTGCTTTAATTAACTGCACTTTCATTGTAAGTGCTTTAACTGCCACTTGCAATGAAAATGTAAAAAAATCTAGTCATTGACCTGTGTAGTATGTTAACACTATTGAAAGTAAAAATAACTTGAACTCCAACTCCAACTTCTTCCAACTGAAGGAGTCACTTGGATGAGTGACGAAATGTTTCTCCCACTGAAAATGTCCAGATGAACAGAATCAACCTTTTGGGATTTACTTACCTGGATGATTAAGCACGCATCAAGACGTTATTTTATTAATATTTTTAAAATGATAGCGGCACACACGAAAATTTTTGCAGCACAAACCTGCACAAACGTTTAACATCAATTTTGTTTGATTTGGGTAAAGGTTGACCTTTTGACCTTTACATTTTCATTAATATCTTTAAAACAGAAGCAGCACAAATGACAATTTTAGCAGCACAAACCAGCACAAACATTGCACAACTGATTGACACCAATCTTGTTTGATTCCATTAATGTGGGGGGGGCTGGTTGACCTTTGATGACCTCTAGAAATTTTTATTAATATCTTTAAAATGATAGTAGCACAAAAGAACATTTTTGCAGCACAAACCAGCACAAACGTTTGATACCACTTTTGTTGGATTTGAAGAAGGTGGGGGGGCAACTTCACTCACATCTGCCTTTATAGGTTAAACATATCTACACTGGCATTGGTATCAGCAATACTGGCCCTGTATTTACTTGGTATTGGACAGACACTAGAATTTGTTGTATCATCACTCATCTCTAACATACAGTGAATTTTATAAACCGCCATCTTTGTTCATTAAAATACGCAAAATACTTTTAACTGTGAAGATTTGGAGAAACAGTTTTTTGGCATCACTTCATAGAGTTTTAACTGTTTGCTGCCAGCTGTCTGGTCTCCTTAAAATATGTGTGCTGCATATTAAACTCGGCGTAGCAGCCTCAGAGTCATCACCTTTGCAGGCCATGTATTTGCAGTAAGCACAATGAGCATGTGCAAAGACAGTAGGACACAGAGTCATGAAAATAAATTATTAATAGAAGATATTTTAGTTGGCCATCATCTGTCTGTCTGTCAGTCATTCTAATAAATGGCTTAGAGCTTCCTCATCTTCACATTTCTGTTTTCCTCATATAGGTAGGTGGTTTCAGTGGAACTGCTCGTCTGCAGACTGTCGAGGCATACAATCCTGACACCAACACCTGGCTGGATATGCCCCCCGTGCTGAGCCCCCGCAGCAACTTTGGCATCTCTGTGATGCATGACTGCCTGTTTGTTGCAGGGGGCTACAACGGCTTCACCACCACCCCTAATGTTGAATACTACAATGTCAAGACTGGGGCCTGGTCTGATGCCTGAGACATGGAGATCTCCCGCAGTGCACTGAGTTGCTGTGTGGTGTACGGGCTGAACAACATGGCTGAGTATGCTGCTCCTCGCTACTCCCTGGAACTCCCCAGTGAGGAATCACTTCATCATACTATGAATTTTATTATTGTGCAAAATAAACTGCTAATGGTATTTGATTGAGTAGAAGTGCTTGATGGAGTTACAAAAGCTTGGTCGTTTTGTTAAGTTTCACGTATGATGGAGGGCAGTGTAAAGAAATTGCTCGACTCTGGGAACCCAACACGTCTGCTGAGTCTCCATGCTTGGCGTTCGAGTGAGAGTACCTCACATGCGTGCAAGAGATTAAAGAAGTGTTTGACGGGCGGAGGGACGATGGAACTCGAGCACAGCACGCTGCCAAACAAATTTTCCGTAAACTGCTGCAAAGTGCCATGCAACACACAAAAACACACAATTTTTAAAAGGTATCTATTTAATGAGGAAAACTTTCAAAGTAAAATACGTTTGTCCTGGTCAGGAAAGACATCAGTGTAATCAACAGAACTGCATCAGCTAATCACACAAATACAAACAGAATAAAACCCACAAAATAAGAAATTAGAAAATTTCTAATTAGTAAGAAATTAGTAACGATATCTGTAAACAAATCTGAAGTCTAATACGAGAACTTCCATCAGTTTCTGTTGCTGAAACTCGCAGACATGACGGGAACATCTGCAGTGAAGCTGCACAGCTGTACCCTCACAGACAGAAGCCTGGTCAACTTCATTTCATCTGCCAGTCTCACCAGGTGGAAAGCGTTATCCATGCAGAGGGCATTTAGATGTTGCTGCTTTTTTTTTTTTTTTGCTGTTCGTTTATGAGGCTGGGGAAACCTGCAGTCAGCTGAGGCTGAAGAAGTCACTTGGATCAGTGACGAAACCACTGAAAACAAATGAACAGACTCAACCTTTTGGGATGCAGCGAGAACAGTTTCAGTCCATGGAGCTCAATTAAACCATGTTCGGACCGGATCCCGGCAGCAGCAGTGGGAGGTGCAGCATCGGTGTGCTTGCTTATAATTAACCTCATCTTTACAAACAGCCATTAAACCATCAGGAAATGACAAGAAATAGTTGGCATTAAAACACTCCTCTGGATGAAGAGAAAGGGGAAACGTCACAGTGCTGATATGGGCACGTGCAGCAGGTGGAACTCACGTTATAATGAGCCTGCCATGGTCCTGGGTCCGGTGACCCATGTTTTTGATTATTTAATGTTCTGTGATTTTGTACTTTTTCATGGTTTTATCTTTCTATTTCTAGTTCCCTTAGTTATTCTTTAGTATTTTTGTAGTTTCCAGCTCTTAGGTTTTTGTCACTGAACCTGACAGTGCCAAATTGCTGACTGTCTTCCAGTGTCCTTCCTTCTGAGATGTGAGGTCGAGGTCGAGTAGGATGTGACCAATGCAGCCGGGACGCCACTCTGCAGGAGCAAGGAGAAAGAAATTAACATGTAATTTATCCTAACAGTAATGGTGTACTAACCTGATCCATGTGTTTTATTTATTGTAGGTACAGTGGGATATTCTCCTACTATCACTACTCTCAAATCCAGTGTCCAATAAGTGACACAGTATTGGATATTTTTGACATGGGATGCATCGACACACCAGACAGGTACTTAGTACCTTCCATTCATCCTTCCAAGCCCCAAGATGGTGGTAAAATGTCTCCTAACAGTCTGCTATGGGTTTATGAGTGCACTAAAGAAATTACATGCAGTTTATTTGTGATATTACACCAATTCATTGTGATGAACTGGCACGTTTAACAAAAATGTTCAGAGATATCTTGAAGTTGTAAAACAGAAATTATTCCTCCAATTGAAGGATGGGCGGATGTTTCCTTCGTGGCCCACCATATCCCAGAATTCATAGTGCGGCCCAGCCAATTCCAGGTTCGACGTTTTCAGAGAGGTCTGAGAGCCTATGAAATGGCAGCATGCTGCCTGTTTGTAATGGCCGCATTACCCCGGTGCCATTTAGGTTTTTTGGTGTTTCTCTCCCTGTCTCTCATTTTTGCTAAGGGAAAGGGAGTGTGTGCGTTCAGCAGTCTTCAGGGCTTTCCAGGGGGGTATCTCGGAGAGTTACCCGCCATTAAAACAGCCACACCTGTAAGATGATGGCACTCAGCTGTTGCTGATCAGCCGCATCTGAGGGGCTACTTAACAGAGGAGCTGAGCCTCAATGGACACTGGATTGTTGAGAGAAATCAGTTAGTTCCTGGCGTTGAGAAGTGGTGTGTACTTACCAGTTGCTTGTTGTATTCCCAGAGTTTTGAGGATACAAGTGGAGGGAACTGATCACTTTGTACACAGACAGGACGAGAGGGAAGGAAGATTATTATCATCATGTGCATGAGAGAGAGCATCCAGTATAGGCACTGCTGTGTGATCGCTAAAGGAAAAGACACAGCCCTTCCTTAAATACAGACAGAGACAAAGAACATTCCACTACTCTCACGTTTCCCCATCCCGGAGGGGGAACTATACCTCCAGGCCTATTCCTCCAGAGACAAAGTTACAACTTATCCTCCATTTAATTGTCACTCGCGATATTCACATTCCCAATTTTCCTTCGAGAGGCCTCTTCCTTCTCTAGGGCTCAGAGAGGTCTCGCGGTCCGCCTAACAAAGAGGCATCTGTATGTCTCAGTCTAACTTACTCATAACGCCCCACAATGTGTAAAATAACGTTTGACACACGTGTGATGCCATTACATATGTATATAACTAAGTAACACAGAGGTGAGATTGTTAAAACATGTAAACAATACTTAAAATTAGAAGAAATTTCCATCCCAGAACTGGTGTAACTAAACAGAGATCCTAGTTTCAAATCCCAGCAGGGATTTTTTTTTGTTTTGCAATCTTTATGTGTTCAGCACGCTGAGGAGTGACAGAAAGGATGAGGAATCATCCTAAAAATGTGTTTTCATATCTGTGTAGGTGGAAACTATTGGAGGACAACTGGGTTATGGAACTACTGCGCTCCTTTGTGTCAAATCTATCCAGTAAAACATCCATGTAGAAGTTGATTAGATTTACTGGAGACCTGTTCAGTCCTTTACCATCAACTATGTTTTGGATAAAATCAAAAATTAGCATTGGTTAAATCTTTAAATGATCTCTTTTATTTTCAAACTAACTCAGCTTTTCACTTTGAGTTTCCAGTTGAGGTGCATGTTTTTGGATAGCTGAAAAAGTACCCACAGAAAACTGAGAAATATAAGGAGAACATGCAAACTGCTCATTCCTCCTGTCAGGTCTGAGCCACTATGCTGCCCATTTTACAACCCTGCAAACAAACGAGTTGAAAGTTGAACTCTACAGCTTGTTGTGGTCCCCTCTGGCTTTAGGTGCTGACATGCCTTCCAGCTGTTCTCCAGCATTTTCATTTACATCCATAAAATATCTCCACACATTGCTCCTCTTTCTCTCTGTCTTAGTGATGTGTCGGTCGCGAACGAAATGGCTCTTAGAGCTGGATCTTTGACGTGAACGACGCGAGCCGGCTCCTTTTTGGGAGCTGTGGTTTGGGTTTTTTTTCTTTCTCTCACCCTCTCTCTCACGAGCCTTGTGCTTTGCCCTGGGCAGAGGGGGGAGGGGCGGTAGTTACAGCAGTAGCACAGGAACAGAGCGGGAGGGAGAGAGAGAGAAAGAGAGCCAGGGACAACAATGCCACATTAGAAAGGTATAGTAATCATCCACAACTATTTTCAGTTGCAGATGATAAAGGATTCAGAAAGTTTATTCATGCAGGTCCATATGACAGAGAATATGCATCTTCTTTTTGTTTTCATATTTTAATTTATATTTAATTGTGTTGTGGTTTGCAGTTTTTTGTGTTGTTTCACTTTAAATTTGTTTAAAAGGAAAAAGCTGAAAATTTAAATAGTTAAAAGTTGAAATGTGAATAGTTGTTTTTTGTATTATATGATTTATTTATTACATTTTATGTGGAGTGAATAAATAAAAGTATATTTACGGTGGCGCCTACAGACAAAACACATACAAACTTCAAAACACGTCCGAACTCCACAACACGTAAAAGCTCCAAAACACGTACAAAAGACAACAGAAGTGCTCCAGGATGCTAGGGCGCAGTGTTGAGCTTTTGTTACTTAGTGGCTACACAAGCCAGGAAGTACCAATGACCGGATTTGGTCTGTGGTAGTAACAGGTAAATGAACTGTTTTTTAAATTGAATATATATGAGTGCTTGTGTATAAATACACAAACAATACACACATGCTTTCAATCGTGTAGTTTAAGCGATCTAGGCAGCTCTGTTTTGGAAGTTCAGTCCATGCTAGAAATGTGTTTTGGAGTTTGTACGTGTTTTGTTTCTAGGGGCCACCGTATATATTTATATATAAACATATATAAATAAAACCACTTGTTTTTACATTAGTAATTACTTTTCTGCATAATTTTATATTATTGTTAATAATAAATTAATTAAAGCAACAAAACAACCTGAAGTTCAGGTTCGGAGCCGAAAGAGTCGGTTCTTTTTAGTGAGTCGAGCCGAAAGAGCTGGTTCTCTAAAAAGAGCCAGAAATCCCAGCACTACTCTCTCTGCAGCAAAAATGCATTTTCTGTGTGCAGCCGAGTCACGTGACCTCACAGTAACGAATCCCAGCAGGGCAGGAAGAAAGGGGCGGAGCAAAGTGCGTCTGCCGCATAAGAAGAGGTGTTCGCACAGACAGAGCTGCTTTTTCATCCACAGCAAGTAAAGAAGTGAATCTACGGGAGAGAAACAAACCAAAGCATCGATCATAAACCACTACCAACGTCTGGATCGATATCTGCATCAATCTGCCCACCCTTGTCTCCTGGATCGGAGCTGAGATCAGCGTGAACCACGTGGGTCTCTGCTCCCTGATCTGTTTCCTGTGTTTGGAAAGAGTTCCAGCTTCATCACGGAGTTTCTCTCGGTTTGTGGGCTCATCTAAAGGTAAGCACCGAGCTAACTTTACTGTGAGTTCAGTTCATGTTGAGTTTAGCTCCTGAATGAGGTCTTCTGCTGCTCTCCTCGGTGTCTGTTCACAGTTTATTGTGAACACGTTGAGAGAAGAGTGAGAGAGTGTTTGGAGAAAAACACCAACTAATCATTAGCTCAGCATGCTGGGAGAAGTTGGAGCAGAAAAGTCTTTTCACTGATAAAAGCTCATTGATCAATGACCATGAGTACCTTTCACGAACAGTTTGGGGAATGGCTGCAATCACAGCATGAGAATGAGAATTTGCATATAAATGATGAAGGAACTGACCTCCCAGCCCATTGTTCCTTCAGTGGTGCTAGTTTCAGTCATTATGTAAATGTACTGTTTATAAGGTTGGAGTCAGCTGAGACTGAAGACGTCACCTGGATGAGTGATGAAAATTTCTCCTACTGAAAACTTCCAGATGAACAGAATCAAACTTTGGGGAATGGTGGAGTTTGGAGAGAGGCATCCTTGGGTCTGGAGAGACTTGTGAAGTGGTGATCAGGTGTTTGTGGAAACCACAGGAGGAGCAATCAGAGTGAAATTTGTACTTTGTGTTGTCAGATATGAGACACTTTGACTCTTCAGTGCAGTGTGGAGCCTAACAAAGATCTGTTTTGTGTCCCAGCTGATCAGCAGGAGGAGAAGAGTCTGACGGAGCAGCAGAGGAACATTTTCAGTCATCTGGACTCAGCTGAGTCACTACAGAGGAAACAATGAGCTCAACACAGGAGGTGAAGAAAATATCACAGTTTCACCAAATAATCAGTCACGTCTAAAACTCTCATCCTCCCAACCTGTTATATGACTGTGTTGTATTTTATTGTATGCTATGTTTTTATTTTATATCTATTATGTTTACAAACATCAAGAAGTCACAAGCAAAGGGAGACCACACCATAGCACATGTTTACATAAGATAAGATAAGATAAGATAAGATAAGATAACCTTTATTAGTCCCACACGTGGGAAATTTGTTTTGTCACAGCAGGAAGTGGACAGTGCAAAAGTTATGAAGCAAAAATTTGAATACAATTAGAATAAATACAGTACACAACTGTACAGAATAGAATAAAATAAAATACTATATACAGTAGAATAAAATAGAATAAAATATACAATAAGATAAAAATAGAATGCAAATGCTATATACAACTGAGTAAAAATACAACGATGCCAGAAAAGATTATTGCACTTAGTGTTATTGCACATGTGTGGATGTGTGTGTTTGATCAGTTAAAGTCTTTATTGTGGAGTCTGACAGCAGTGGGGAGGAAAGACCTGCGAAATCTCTCCGTCCCACACCGTGGGTGCCGCAGTCTCCCACTGAAGGAGCTGCTCAGTGCTGTCACAGTCTGCTGCATGGGGTGGGAGATGTTGTCCAACAGGGATGACAGCTTAGCCGCCGTTCTCCTGTCACTCACCACCTCCACTGGGTCTAGGGGGCATCCTAGAACAGAGCTGGCTCTTCAGATCAGCCTGTTCAGTCTCTTCCTGTCCCCAGCAGAGATGCTGCCGCCCCAGCAGACCACACCATATAAGATAGCAGAAGCCACCAGAGTTATAGAAGGTCTTCAGGAGTGGGCCCTCCACTCCAAACGACCTGAGTCTCCACAGCAGGTACAGCCTGCTCTGCCCTTTCCTGTAGAGGGCGTCTGAGTTATGAGTCCAGTCCAGTCTATTGTTCAGATGAACACCAAGGTACCTGTAGCTGTCCACAGCCTCAATGTCCATACCTTGGATGTTCAGTGGTTGCCGTGGAGAATGCTTGTGCCTGCGGAAGTCTACCACCATAAGGATATTCATCAAAATTATTTATTCATCAAATTTCAAAACCTTTTTAATCACACAAAAAATACATGTGCAAAGCACCACAACAGCAGCCCGATATCAGACAGAACTGTCACATGATATTAAACATAATGAAGCGGTTCATTATAATTTGTAGATTCAAGCTGCGCTTCATATTTTGACCAGCAGATGTCACCAAAGAGGACTGTGTTGAAAAGTAATGACAGTTTGTTCCACGACTGCATTTCACTGGGGGAGGGTTTTGATTATCGATTAAAATCGATTCTAGGTTGGATAACGTGATATTGATCCATTAAAATCCTGAAACGATTTTTAAATATGAATAAATTTTGCCTGAAACGCCAGAAACACCAAACAGCTAAAACAGTAAATGAGAGCAGTTACACGGATTCTGCACAAAGACGTAAACAAAGACGTCGGGGCTGAAAGCCGGCAGCTCACTGATTCTGATGTGTCGGCGGGTCCGCCTCTTATGTTTACATCTTTTTTGGCGCTAGATTCTGAAGGTGCAGGTTTTGTCACTCTCCAAACATACTTGACTGAACCAGCAGCAAAAGAAGACTGTTGTTTACAGCGCTGTTGGGCGCTGTTTCTTTTTTGATTTTGTTTCTTTGTTTCTTTTTTTTCCTTCCAGCAACAAAACCTCATTTCTGCTGTTCAATACAGAACAAATGTAAACTTTTTAAAATTATGCAAAACATTTAGCTGTGTCTCTAATAAACCCTCTGTAACTTTGCTCTGCTTCACTTCAGCAGCATCAGGTAATGTTCATATGTTGATTCATGGTTTTCTTTCGTGTTTGATCCACTGCAGAATATTTTTATACTCAGACCAGGAAAATCTCCTTCATTTTTTTTCTGTTTTATCCTCAGTTACTTTGACACAAAGGCATCTGCTGTGATGCTTACACCTCTGATGAAGTCTCACAAGTGTCAGCTTTCGTTTTAGAAATGTAAAATATGGATATGTACTGATAGGTAATGATCAGAATTCTAATATATCTGATTGTGTGACGCAAAATTTCCCCGAATCGAAATCAGTGACGATGCCCAGCCCTACATTTCACTCACTGCCTGTGTTTGTATATCTGTCACTGCAGGACCAATATGGAGCGAGAAGTCAGCGCTCTCAGGAGGCTGACAAACCTCACAGAACAAAGGGGAAGAAGAAATACACCTGTGACGAGTGTGGAAAATCTTTTCCCTGGGCGCGTTCCCTAAAAAGACACCAACTCATCCACAGTGGAGAGAGACCGTTCAGCTGTGACGACTGTGGAAAGTCTTTTACCCAGTCTGGAAGCTTAAAAACACACCAACTGATCCACACTGGAGAGAGACCGTTCAGCTGTGGAGACTGTGGAAAGTCTTTTACCCACTCTGGAAACTTAAAAGCACACCAACTGATCCACACTGGAGAGAGACCGTTCAGCTGTGGAGACTGTGGAAAGTCTTTTACCTACCCTGGAAACTTAAAAACACACCAACTGATCCACACTGGAGAGAGACCATTCAGCTGTGATGAGTGTGGAAAGTCTTTTACCCAGTCTGGAAGCTTAAAAACACACCAATTCCTCCACGGTGGAGTTAAAGCGTACAGCTGTGAAGAGTGTGGGAAGGATTTTCTTAAGAAGGATTCACTACAAATCCATCAGGTCATCCACACTGGAGAGAGACCGTTCAGCTGTGACTTGTGTGGAAAGTCTTTTTCCTGGAAGAAAGCCCTAAAAAGACACCATCTCATCCACAGTGGACTTAAAGCGTACAGCTGTGATCAGTGTGGCAGAGCTTTTACTCACAGTAGCAGCTTACGGAGTCATCTAGTTACCCACTCTGGAATTAAGGCATACAGCTGTGACATTTGTGGAAAAACTTTCAGCCATGTAGGGTACAGAAATATTCACCTACGCATTCACACCAGACATGATGTGTACAGCTGTGATCAGTGTGGTAAACTATGTTTAACAGGCACAGAGTTACAACACCACATGTTTACCCACACTGAGGAGAGACCTTATAAATGTGACCTGTGTGAGAAGACTTTTAAATCTCCACGTTACCTGAGACGACACCAACAGATCCACATAAGAAAGACTTTCCAAGTGCAGTTACTGTGAGGTATTTTTATTTTTATCTCGTGATTTTAGTCTGACTGTCTGAAACAACTGTTAGCAACATGTTAGCATTTCTGCTGCATGGAAAAGCAGCTCTGAGTGATTATTCAGATTTGAATTACAGTATTTTAGTGGTAGCAGTTGAGAATTACATTAGTGTTATTGCAGTATTGTTTCTATTATAGTTTTTGCAACACATTAAGCTGAGTATTATAAAGCAAACAGTAAATGGATGTTATTTTATGTCTTGTCTTTTCTTAGTCCTGGATGTTGACACAGATAATGTTTTGTTTTTTGTTTTTTTTCAGGCGACGTTCGCGATAAAAAGTAACGTTGCGTAGAGACAAAAGTGGACGAAAGAGAGGCAAACTTGTGGCTCCACAACTATAATTATAACGTAACATAGACTATATGATATAAAGGATATTGTCACATCTTGAGACTCAGGTAGGCTGTGGTCTGTAAATGATGTCAGTTGGTACTAAGGGACCCACATTGTGCAAACCAAATATCTCCACGCTATTACACCAGCGGCAGGATGGATCCATGCTTTATGTTGTTTAAGACAAATTCTGCCCCTAAAATCTGAATGTTGCAGAGATTGAAAAATGTTGCCTGGTTTGATGGGTCTCAATCTTTTCTTGGCCACTTTTGTTGATCTTGAATGTAAAAGAACCCACCCATCACGTTAATCACACTCTAGAACTTGTTTTAACATATGGCATAGAAACTGAACATTTATAATAATAATAATGGATTGGATTTATATAGCGCTTTTCAAGGCACCCAAAGCGCTTTACAATGCCACTATTCATTCACTCTCACATTCATACACTGGTGGAGGCAAGCTACGGTTGTAGCCACAGCTGCCCTGGGGCAGACTGACAGAAGCGAGGCTGCCATATCGCGCCATCGGCCCCTCTGGCCATTTAACAGTGTTTCCTGTAAACCCACTCTTGTCTTTTGCTAATACAGTGTCTTGCAAACATATTCGGTCCCCTTGAACTTTTCTCACATTTTGTCACATTACAGCCACAAACATGAATCAGTTTTATTGGAATTCCACGTGAAAGACCAACACAAAGTGGTGCACACGTGAGAAGTGGAACGAAAATCATACATGATTCCAAACATTTTTTACAAATAAATAACTGCAAAGTGGGGTGTGCGTAATTATTCAGCCCCTTTGGTCTGAGTGCAGTCAGTTGCCCATAGACGTTGCCTGATGAGTGCGAATGACTAAACGGAGTGCACCTGTGTGTAATCTAATGTCAGTACAAATACAGCTGCTCTGTGACGGCCTCAGAGGTTGTCTAAGAGAATATTGGGAGCAACAACACCATGAAGTCCAAAGAACACACCAGACAGGTCAGGGATAAAGTTATTGAGAAATTTAAAGCAGGCTTAGGCTACACAAAGATTTCCCAAGCCCCTCTGCTTTTTTAGGCCCCTCTGTCTTCCAGTTGGGATTCGTGAGGCAGACACTGTGTCTACTTTTAAGATTAGACTTAAAACTTTCCCTTTTACTAAAACATATAGTTATGACTAGACAGGTGACCCTGAATCTTCCCTTAGTTATGCTGCAATAGGTGTAGGCTGCTGGGTGGTTTCCCGTGATGCATTGAGTATTTCTTCCTTAGTCACCTTTCAGTCACCTGTTAAAAGGGAGATTTTCCTTCCCGTTGTCACCAAAGGGATTGTTGGATTTATTTGTATGTATTATAGTAGGGCAGGGGTCCCCAACTAAAGTAGCAGGAGGTCCACTACCTCCATGATCCAATAAATCTGGGGTCTGAACAGTTTAAATGAACCAACAGAAATATTTTCATTCATTTTTATATAACATTTATTTAGCAATATATATTTTTGTCTGGAAACTCCTGATCAATTATTCATTTACCCATTAAATCATCTGCTGAACAGACAATCCACTTCAAGTACTAACTATAAGCAGAATACAATTTAACAATAACATTACTTTTTACCACATCTGTTGCACATGCAACATTAAGGTGTCTTGATGCATGGTCAGTCATCCACGTAAGTAAATCCCAAAATGTTGATTCTATTCATCTGGAGGTAACATTTCGTCACTCATCCAAGTGACTTCTGAAGAAGTACATGAAAATAGAAGAACCATCTCTGAATCGAGGAGGGGGCCTAAGGGTACATCATTCACCATCTTACAGTGCTGGGATTGCAGCCATTCCCCAACTCTCTGTGAATGGTACAGAATCAACTATTTTGGGAGAACATTTAGGTACAAGCAATTTACCACAAAAAGACTAAATATCCAGGAAAATTGAGAAGAATTTTGAGCTGTGCGGTAAACATGTTTGACAAACCTAACACATACATCTATCCATTCCATCCATTCGCTTCCGCTTATCCTTTTCAGGGTCGCGGGGGGTGCTGTCATAGGGCGAGAGGCGGGGTACACCCTGGACAGGTCACCAGTCTGTCGCAGGGCCAACACACAGGAACAGACAACCATTCGCACTCACATTCATTCGCACATTCACACCTAGTGACAATTTGGATTATCCAATTAACCTATCCCCACAAGCTGCATGTCTTTGGACGGTGGGAGGACGGTGCTTTATTAGCTGCTTCGGTGAAAAACAAATCAACAATGCAAAAAATAAATAAAAATAAAGTGTCGGCAGTATAAAAGAGTGTAGAGTAGTTTATGTTTATGGTGTGGGAAATGAGTTAAAAAGCAGAGTGGCTTTGGGAACGAAGGTGGCTCTCCTCCTCTCAGTCCTGCAGGAAATGCAGCGGAGGCGTCGCCCAGAGGGGAGCCACTGAAATGCTGGGTGAAGAATGTGAGACATCAACAATTATGTTATGATAAATTACGTAATAACTACAACAGAAGACTGACCTTTGTGGGGATGCTTGGAGCTTGGGTCCATTAGTATTTTCTTTTACATGCTTCCTTTAGCTGCATTATTCAGTCTTTTAGTGACCTGTCTTATCATTTCTATGCTGATGACATTCAGCTGTATATGTCCTTTAAGCCTAATCAACTGGATACACTGTCCATCCTAGTCCAGTGCTCAACCCAGGTTTCTGATTGGCTTTCTAACAATTACATTGTTTTAAACATGAACAAGACAGAGACCATGATCATAGCATCTCCTGATCTATATTCTAAAATCATTCAGGTTCTTGGCCCTTTCTGTTTTTCTGCTGAGCCAAATATTTGAAATCTTGGAGTAATATTTGACTCTTCTTTGGGCCTTGACTCACACGTAAAGTCTCTGTCTCGTTCCTGTTTCTTTCATTTAAGGAATATTTCTAAACTGCGACATATGGTCTCCTTAGCTGAACTGGAAAAAATTGTCCATGCATTTGTGTCATTGCGTTTAGACTATTGTAATTCCCTGTTTACCAGCTTGGATAAATCATCTCTGTACAAAATGCAGCAGCCAGACTACTAACTCGCTCTTGCAAGCGAGCTCACATCACTCCTATTTTATGTTCTTTACATTGGCTCCCAATAGATTTTAGAATTCCCTTTAAAATTATTGTTTTAACGTACAGAGCAGTACATGGCCAGGCACCAGATTATTTATCCAAGCTTCTCACAAAATACACTGCTGCTCGTTGTCTCCGCTCACAGGCTCAGAGTTTGTTGGTTGCTCCCCGAACACGACTGAAGATGAAAGGGGGCGGAGCCTTTCAGTCTGTGGCACCAACGCTGTGGAACAGTCTACCTCCACAACTACGTTTGGTTGACTCTGTGGAATCCTTTGAAAAGCAGTTAAAAACTTTACTGTTTAAACAAGCTTTCTGTTGACCAATGCTTTTTACATTTTTAATTTACATTTAACCTGTCACGGTTTGCGGGGCAAGCCGTGTGGTGATGTAGAAAAGGACCCAAAAGGCGGCAGCTGTGGTGCAGGTGAGTGTTTATTGACAGGGGTGTAAGTACAAACAGCGGTGGCGACAAAACATGAAACCGGAAACCTAAACTGGGTAAACTAATAAGACAAACCAGAATGAGGATGCAGGGAGGTCCGGAGAAATACATACGGGGAGACGCAGGGAGACCGAGGGGAAACAACACAGACGAACCAGCAATTACCATGACAGAAGACACAACTTAAATACACTCAGAGAACACAGGGAGATTACACACAGGTGGGGAACACAGGTGACACTGATAAACATAACGAGACAGGGCAGGAGTGAACACAACATGACGCATACTGACGAGAGACTGTCAAAGTAAAACAGGAAGTACACAGAGGTTCAGACAGGAGGAGAGAGAGCACGGGGAGAACACAGACATAACAGGCTGGGGGAAACATGGAATAAACACAAAGAGAGACGAGAGCTCATAAATACACAGAGGGGCACAAAGGGGGTAAGAGTCACAAAGGGAAAACACTTAGGGAACACCACAACAGGACACCTCAGAAAACATGGCCTAAATAAGGAGCGAAAATACAAGGAAACAAGAATACTGGGCCAACATGGCCCAGGACCATGACATAACCTCTATATTGTGTATATAATTTGCTATTTATCGGACTGTTTAATTTAATCTTTGTGTACAGCGCTTTGTGACTACCTGTCTATGAAAAGCACTTAATAAATAAACTTTACTTCCTGTGAAAATGAGTCCTCTACCATAGTCATCCACTAATTGTCCTTTGCTCTTCTCCCTGTACTCCAGGGTGGGCAACTCCAGGCCTCGAGCACCGGTGTCCTGCAGGTTTTACATCTCACCCTGGGTCAACACACCTGAATCAAATGATTAGTTTATTACCAGGCCTCTGGAGAACTACAAAATACATTGAGGAAGTAATTTAGCCATTTGAATCAGCTGTGTTGGATCAAGGACAAATCTCCAATCTGCAGGACACCAGCCCTCGAGGCCTGGAGTTGCCCACCCCTGCTGTACACCAAATGCTGCACCTCCAACCACTAGTCTGTCAAGCTAGTGAAGTTTGCAGATGACACCACTGTTATCGGCTCATCTCGGACAGGGATGAGTCTGCCTACAGGATGGAGGTTGAACGTCTGGTGTCCTGGTGCAGCCGCAACAACCTGGTGCTAAACAATGACAGTGGAAATTATTGTGGACTTCAGGAAGCACACAGCCCCCACATCATCCTGACTGACACCCTCATCACCACTGTGGACTCATTCCACTTCCTGGGTACCACCATCACCCAGGATCTGAAGTGGGAGCCCACCATCACCTCCGTCATTAAGAAAGCCCAGCAGAGGATGTACTTCCTGAGGCAGCTGAAGAAATTCAACCTGCCAACACGGACGATGATGCAATTCTACACTGCAATCATGTAGTTTTCTCTGGTCCCCTCCCCAATCAGACCAGGAGTGACATGTTTAGCCGCATGTTCTCCTTAAATTGCTGGCTGTCTGAGTGGTGTCCCAGAAACGATGTGGGCTTCATAGATAATTGGCAAACCTTCTGGAGGAAACCTGGTCTTGTTAGGAGAGACGGCATCCATCCCACTTTGGATGGAGCAGCTCTCATTTCTAGAAATATGGACAAATTTATTAAACCCCCCAAAATATGACTATCCAGAGTTGGGACCAGGAAGCAGAGTTGCAGTCTTACACGCTTCTCTGCAGCTTCTCTCCTCCTGCTACCCCCCCAAAAACCCATCTCCATAGAGACTGTGTCAGCTTCCAAAAAGACAAAAAACAAACTAAAAACCAGCAACAAACAACTTAAACATAAACAATCACAAAGAAAGAACAATACAGTATCCACATCTGAACCAAAGAGTAAAACAGTGAAATGTGGATTATTAAATATTAGGTCTCTCTCCTCCAAGTCTCTGTTAGTACATGACTTAATAATTGATCAACAAATTGATTTACTCTGCCTTACAGAAACCTGGTTGCAGCAGGATGATTATGTTAGTTTAAATGAATCAACACCCCCGAGCCATTCTAACTACCAGAAATCTCGAAGCACAGGCCGAGGGGGCGGTGTGGCAGCAATTTTTCACACCAGCCTATTAATTAATGAAAGACCAAGACAGACTTTTAATTCATTTGAAAGCCTGATGCTTAACATTGTCCACCCCAGCTGTGAAACTCAGAAACCAGTCTTACTTGTTATCATCTATCGTCCACCTGGGCCTTACACAGAGTTTCTGTCTGATTTCTCAGACTTTATATCTAATTTAGTTCTGAGCTCAGATAAAATAATTATTGTGGGTGATTTTAACATCCATGTAGATGCTAAAAATGACAGCCTCAACATGGCATTTAATCTGTTATTAGACTCAATTGGTTTCTCTCAAAATGTAAAAGAACCCACCCACCACTTTAATCACACTCTAGATCTTGTTTTAACATATGGCATCGAACCTGAACATTTAACAGTGTTTCCTGAAAACCCTCTCCTGTCTGATCATTTCCTGATAACATTTACTTTTACAATAATTGATTACACAGCGGTGAAGAGTAGACTTTATCAAAGTAGATGTCTTTCTGAAAGCACTGTAACTAAGTTTAAGAATATAATCCACCCACTGTTATCATCTCCAATGCCCTGTACCAACACAGAGCAAAGCAGCTATCTGAACGCTACCCCAACAGAGGTCGATTATCTTGTTAATAATTTCACCTCCTCACTACGTACGACTCTGGATACTGTAGCTCCTGTGAAAACTAAGGCCTCAAATCAGAAGTACCTGACTCCGTGGTATAATTCTGAAACACGTACCCTAAAGCAGATGACTCGTAATCTGGAGAGGAAATGGCGTGTCACAAATCTAGAGGATCATCATTTAGCCTGGAGAAATAGTTTGCTGCTTTATAAGAAAGCCCTCCGCAAAGCCAGAACATCTTACTATTCATCACTGATTGAAGAAAATAAGAACAACCCTAGGTTTCTCTTCAGCACTGTAGCCAGGCTGACAAAAAGTCAGAGCTCTTTTGAGCCAACCATCCCTTTAACGTTAACTAGTAATGACTTCATGAACTTCTTCACAAATAAAATTTTTATCATTAGAGAAAAAATTACCAATAATCATCCCACAGATGTAATATTATCTACAGCTACTCTTAGTACCATTGATATTAAGTTAGACTCTTTTTCTCCAATTGATCTTTCTGAGTTAACTTCAATAATTACTTCCTCCAAACCATCAACGTGTCTTTTAGACCCCATTCCTACAAAACTGCTCAAAGAAGTCCTGCCATTAATTAATTCTTCGATCTTAAATATGATCAACCTATCTCTAATAATCGGCTATGTACCACAGGCCTTCAAGCTGGCTGTAGTTAAACCTTTACTCAAAAAGCCATCTCTAGACCCAGCAGTCTTAGCTAATTATAGGCCAATCTCCAACCTTCCTTTCATATCAAAAATCCTTGAAAGAGTAGTTGTCAAACAGCTAACAGATCATCTGCAGAGGAATGGTTTATTTGAAGAGTTTCAGTCAGGTTTCAGAGCTCAGCACAGCACAGAAACAGCTTTAGTGAAGGTTACAAATGATCTTCTTATGGCCTCTGACAGTGGACTCATCTCTGTGCTTGTCCTGCTAGACCTCAGTGCAGCGTTCGATACTGTTGATCATAATATCCTATTAGAGCGATTAGAACATGCTGTAGGTATTACAAGTACTGCGCTGCAGTGGTTTGTATCATATCTATCTAATAGACTCCAATTCGTGCATGTAAATGGAGAGTCCTCTTCACACACTGAGGTTAATTATGGAGTTCCACAGGGTTCAGTGCTAGGACCAATTCTGTTTACATTATACATGCTTCCCTTAGGCAGTATCATTAGAAGACATAGCATACATTTTCACTGCTATGCAGATGACACCCAGCTCTATCTGTCCATGAAGCCAGATAACACACACCAATTAGTTAAACTGCAGGAATGTCTTAAAGACATAAAGACCTGGATGGCCGCTAACTTTCTGCTTCTTAATTCAGATAAAACTGAGGTTATTGTACTCGGCCCTGAAAATCTTAGAAATATGGTATCTAATCAGATTCTTACTCTGGATGGCATTACCTTGGCCTCCAGTAACGCGGTGAGGAACCTTGGAGTCATTTTTGACCAGGACATGTCCTTCAACGCACATATTAAACAAATATGTAAGACTGCTTTCTTCCATTTGCGCAACATCTCTAAAATTAGAAATATCCTGTCTCAGAGTGACGCTGAAAAACTAGTTCATGCATTTATTACTTCCAGGCTGGACTACTGTAATTCATTATTATCAGGATGTCCAAAAAACTCACTGAAAAGCCTTCAGCTAATCCAAAATGCTGCAGCAAGAGTCCTGACAGGGACTAGAAAGAGAGAGCATATTTCTCCTGTTTTGGCTTCCCTTCATTGGCTTCCTGTTAAATCCAGAATTGAATTCAAAATCCTGCTCCTCACATACAAGGTCTTAAATAATCAGGCCCCATCTTATCTTAATGACCTTGTAGTACCATATCACCCTATTAGAGCGCTCCGCTCTCGCTCTGCAGGCCTACTTGTTGTTCCTAGAGTATTTAAAAGTAGAATGGGAGGGAGAGCCTTCAGTTTTCAGGCCCCTCTTCTGTGGAACCAGCTTCCAGTTTGGATTCGGGAGACAGACACTATCTCTACTTTTAAGATTAGGCTTAAAACTTTCCTTTTTTCTAAAGCATATAGTTAGGGCTGGACCAGGTGACCCTGAATCCTCCCTTTGTTATGCTGCAATAGATGTAGGCTGCCGGGGGATTCCCATGATGCATTGAGTTTTTCCTTTCCAGTCACCTTTCTCACTCACTATGTATTAATAGACCTCTCTGCATTGAATCATATCTGTTATTAACCTCTGTCTCTCTTCCACAGCATGTCTTTATCCTGTCTTCCTTCTCTCACCCCAACCGGTCGCAGCAGATGGCCGCCCCTCCCTGAGCCTGGTTCTGCCGGAGGTTTCTTCCTGTTAAAAGGGAGTTTTTCCTTCCCACTGTCGCCAAAGTGCTTGCTCATAGGGGGTCATATGATTGTTGGGTTTTTCTCTGTATCTATGAAGCGCCTTGAGGCGACTTTTGTTGTGATTTGGCGCTATATAAATAAAATTGAATTGAATTGAATTGAATTGAATCGAGTCCATCCTCACCTCCTCCATCACCGTGTGGTACGCTGGAGTCGCCACCTCTTACAAACAGAGACTGCAGTGTTTTGTGCGCTCTGCTGAGAAGGTGATTGGCTGCAGACTCCCATCTCTGCAGGACCTGTACACCTCCAGGACACTGGGGCGTGCAGCTCGGATCACAACTGACCCTTCTCACCCTGGACACAGTCTGTTTGACCTGCTCCCCTCAGGCAGGAGGCTCCGGTCCATTCGGACCAGAACCTCTCGCCATAAGAACAGTTTCTTCCCCTCTGCTGTTGGACACATGAACAATAACCGTATGACTGTTCCCACCACTAACACATGACCCTACGCTGTGTTCACTGCATCTGTCCCATGCACTGATCATCACCTGCATTCATGTATATTTCAATCTGCTTATCACTTTTTTAAATGTTTTTATTTATTTATTTTACAGGCTGCATCACGCCTGTTCAAGAGTTGCCCACAGATGGCAGGAATAAAATCTCCGCAAAAATTTTCTGGGACAACTTCACCTGTTTCCAAGGTGCATGGAGAGGATGAAAGAATTCACAAAGCAGGAACTCCAGCAACACTTGAGGGAAGATGAACAACTTTAATAATTGACCAACGCGTTTCGGCTTGTGGCCTTCATCAGGGTCATAGTAAAACATTGTAAAAATTGCTTAAATAAAAGACAGGAAACAGAAAAAACTTCAAATTAACCAGTCAAAACTTCATAGATAGGTCAGCTGACATATAATAGATAGGTATTGGTTAATTGGCTCACGCCCAAGTAAATACCAGACTAGATCATTACTGATGAGGAGGAGGGGGGTGACATAACCCCCATATGTCTGAAAATAACACATGCATGAAATGCATAAGGAGGATGCTATAAATATACACACGGGTTTTAAAAAAAAAAAGGGGGGGGGGTGGTCGTTAATGGTAAAAGCACGTTTGAATTAGAAAACAAGACTACAGGAAGGAATAAAATCTCCAACTACATACTAAACGAAAAAATGTTTGGCTGCCCAGACAAAACCCTCTTGGGGTCCAGATTTGGACCAGAGTCAGGGGATTGGGGATCCCTGTAGTAGGGTCTACCTTACCATGTAAAGTACTTGAAGGAGACTGTTGTTATGATTGAAATAAAACCCAACTGAAAAACTAAACACACTAACACTTTGTCACAAATTCAGCAGAGAGAAGTCCCTCGCTGTGCACACAGAGCCGAGAAAAGAGACGCTCATGTCTGTTCATTTCTGCTCTGTTTGATGAAAACTGTGTTACTGAGGAACAATGAGAGGACTCAGCGTGAGGAGTTGACACTGCAATAACAATCACACATCAACATACAGAAGATTGTTTCAGTGTTAGGTTTAGTGAAATTTGAGGTTAATGGTGTGCCTCAGACTTTGTAATTCCTGTGTGTATGACTTATTTAAACATTCTCCTAAATGCAAAACAACGTTTACCTTTTAAGACTAAATAAATCTGAAAGCTTTTCCATCCTAAAAGAGTACAACAATGTGTAGTTTATGATGTTCTAAAAGTTTCAGCAGCTTTTTGAATTTGTCACATGTGTGGAAAGGTATGAGTGAGTCTTTGTATCGTACTGTGAGTGATGCTCGTCAGCACACAAACCCAGAGTTTCTCTACAGGAACACAGAGAGAGTTATTCCCTGTACTGTAAGGACACATTCAGCATTGTGCAGTAAATCCAGATCACCGAGTTAAACGATTACATGGATGTGAGTGTGATCATCAGAGCAGCACTGATCAGTGTCAGGTTATAATGACCAAGATGTACACAAACACTAAGTTTGATATTAAAATGTGTGAAGTGTAAATTCAGCCAAAGCCTTTAACTGGGCTGTGAAAAAATACAAAATAACAGTATTTAATGCTGAGGTGGTGTCAGCTGTATAATATAATTCTGCATCCATCCTAGTAAGAAGGAAAGGAACCACTGTATGTGTTTGTTCTTCACATGCCGTTAACTGAGAATGAAGTCATTTGGATGAGTTTTTCTTGTATTTTGTTCATCTCACATCTCTTATTCGCTTCCATATGAGGGGTTAGTGATGCCCAAATTTGTCGATGGGGTGTTTGTCGATGGGGTGAAGCAGGGCAGGCAATGAGCGGCTGGCATCTGACAATGTTAGTACCACATGATCTGCATATAAAGTTATGATGGGTTTCACAGTTACTAATTGCAACGGCTAGTGGCTCCATAGCTAAAGCAAAGTGCAGGGGGGACCGCAGACCCAAATGTAAATGGAGTCGTTTTCCATATGAGTGTAGCAATAGCTCTGGCCTTGGATGTGAAAGGGGAAGTCTTGCAGACTTTATGAAAAATTCCACGACACCTTCATGATGGAAAATGGCTGAAAATAAAAATGGCTTTCATTTTAGCCAGCTTCTCATTTTACAAACAGTCTCCACTGAAATGCAGCCAGATGCTGCTCCTTTTCTCTCATTCTTCAATTGTTCTCGAAACTCTTTTTCTCTCTCTATTGATCTGTGTACCTGGTTTGTACCACTTCACTCGCTGTGTTTAGAGCATCTCCTCCCTTTCTCCTTTCAATTAATCATATGAAGCTAGGTTGTCTTAGTATGTGATTTGCTGCATGGTGAGCCGTCAAACTGAAGTCTAAAGTCTGCCTGCATGAATTTTCAGCAGAACTGAGAGAGATTATTTGGCTCCCCCCGACAGAAGCCTGTTCATCTCATTCGAACTCTGCTCATTACATTGTGTTAGTATGTTAGTAATTTTACTGGATGGAAAAGCAGCTCTGAGTGATTATTTAGATTTGAATCACAGTTTTTTTAGTGATAGTATTTGAGAATTATATTACTCTTGTCGTATCATTAATTTAGTATTATTATTAGAGATGGCACAATACCACTTTTTATGTCCGATACCGATAACCATATCATAAATGATGATAAATTTGGAAATCTGCTGATACCGATATAAATCCAATATAGCGTATTTTATAATGAATAAACATTTTTTTATATCTTGCTGCATTTTGTACAAGTTGCTACTCAAAGTTTTAAAAAAAACAAGCAAAACTAACTATTCTGTTATACCTTTATGCAAAAAATACACTACACCCAAAATATTTCATAGTTCAGCAATACTGATCAATCTATTAAACTTAAACCTGCACCATCCTCCGTATTCTGTTTTTTTATTCAGTTTTTAGTGGATATATTAAGCAACCTAACTAATAGGGTTGCAAATTCCCAGGAAAAAAAAGGGGAACCATCCTCCCCACCCTCAACCTCATAATGCTTAACTGACGTAATTGTCTTTAATTTAATGCACATGTAAAAAAAAAAAAAAAAATGCACAGAAATCAGTACTTTTTCTACAATAATTACATAGATTCAACATCTTTCTTCAACAGAATTGTAGACTACATAGATGGTATCTTTCCAAAGGAAAAAGTACTATAGCTTACTAGGGTATATTAGACTTAATAGTTACTATATACAGTAATGGACTTCTATACATTGTACATCAGATAAAAACTTTGGTTGTAAGATCCAGATATGTATTTAATAAAAGCTACACATGAGAATAAGAAAGAAAAGTATGTCTTTGTACCGCCTTTTCCCTGTTCATGCCCTATCGGCCCCCCTGGCTAAACTTTGCTAGATCCGCCCCTGCACAGTTACCAGCCATCAGAAAAGCTGATCAGCTGATCATTGATCAGCTCCATGATTGACACGTAGTGCTCCGACGTGCTAAGGTTTTGAGCTCGGTTTCGCCGTGTCGCAAGTTTTGTGAGGTGCTTTTGTGATATTTAATGGATCGGATTACATTTTTTATTTCTCTCCAATATCCGATCTAGTAATTTAGGTCAGTATCTCTCTAATTATTATAATACTTTTGTTACTATTATAGTTTTTGTAGCACATTAAACTGAGCTAAGTGTTATAATGTAAGCAATAAAAGATAACTGGACGTTGGCAAAGATGCTCTTTATTTCAGGCGATGTTCAGGATTAAAATGGTGGTGGGAAAGACTTTCATTGTGACCTTTGTGGAAAAACTTTCAGTCATCAAAAGACCCTAAAAATACATCAACGTAGACACACTGCAGACAAAATGAACTACTGCAAAGAATGTGAGAAAGGCTTCCCCAGACCAAAGGACTTAAAACAGCATGAACTCATTCACAGTGGGGTTAAAAAGCATGTCTGTGATCAGTGTGGGTCATCCTTCACCACTGCAAGTCAGCTCAAAAGACACAAACATGTCCACACAGGAGAGAAACCATACAGGTTTAGACACTGTGACAAAAGCTTCTCACAAACAAGACCAAACGACACATCTGTCTCCTCCCCGTCTGAGCTCGCCACAATATGTTTGGCTATACCCTCTATTTTTGGTAATTCCACGCATTAAGAGGCCCTAATGCCCGTGTCTCAATCTCGCGTCTCATAATGAAGTGAAGAAATATTTTTAAAAATTATTTGAAGGCAATAAGAGAGTGTTACAAGCATAGTGCTAAAGAATGTAGCCTCATGGGCAGTGTAGTCCGTGCTGCAGGGAGAATGGACTGCCATACCCGTGATGTGTCTGTGAGCGAGGAGGGAGAAAAAGGAGAAAAGTACGAGTTGTCATAGAGCAGAAACAGGAGCTGGAAGCATGTAAATACAATAATAATCACTGCAGCCAAAAGCCCAGTTGTAAGTACGTTATTAAGACTCGACTGTACGCTGTGTTCGTGTTTTCCTCTGAAACAATAAGTTCCGTTGGAGCAGCCTTTCAATGCCTCTCTCTGTCTCTGGATAGCAAACTTGACCCAGACAACAAAGTTCTGTAATCTGTAGTGGAATACATTTTAAAAGTAACCTTCCCAACACTGTTAATAGACCTCTCTGCATTGAATCATACTTGTTATTAATCTCTGTCTGTCTTTTCTCCTGTCTTCCTTCCCTCACCCCAACCGGTTGTGCCAGATGGCCACCACTTCCTGGTTATTTGAGAGTTCTGCTTTCCTGTTAAAAGGGAGATTTTCCTGCCGTTTTCATCAGATTCCACCACACTGCATTTTTGCAGGAAATGCAACTTTTTATATTTTTTATTTAACATTTAATTAACAATATATATATTTGGATTTAAACTAGAACAAGACTTGGTATTATTTAAATGGTATGCTTATGTCTCTGACATTACCCCCAAAAAACTGGACTCATGTCTTAAAAGTTGGTCTGCTAAAGGATTGCCTATATTTGATAGCTTGATTAAAGATGGAAATTTTATTAGTGTTGATACATTGAAACAAAAATACAATCTGGAAAGACAGGATTTATGACGATATTTGTTAATAAGACACTATATAAAGAGGACAATTAGAGTGGTGTCGGACACTAATGTAGATTTGATAGCAATGCTCAAAAAGGCATATAGTGGTGACGTCAACAAAAAACACATTTCCTGTTTGTATACGTTCTTTACAAATAAGATGGGAGAAGGAGGGAGGTGTGTGCATAACACAGGATGAACTGAAATGCACTAGCTCACAAAGATGGAGGGAATTTGGATGGAAATTTTGATTAGGTTCTTTATCACCTCTTACCAAAAGACTCATTATGATGGGAACCCCCCATATGCTGGAGAAAATATGGACACAGACGAGTACATCTCTGACATTTGCAGGCAGAATTTTAAACCTTGGGTGAAACGTGCTCAATGCAGTTCTTAAGCATGCATGCAAATGTTCATTAGTCAGCTGTGAGCGAGTTTTCCCCATTCATCTTTAAATGCCAGATTTTCACTTCAGGAAGCACACAGCCCTACTCCACTGACGACTTGCTGTTGGCCAACACCCTCAATGACTTTTACTGCTGGTTTGATGAGACATCGAGCAGCTTTCACACCTCAAACTAGACACTTTGGTCACTCATCCTCCCACCTTCCCCACTCCCCCCACAACAGAGCCATCAACGCTATCAAAGACTTCACCCACAGGAGCCCCCTTCTCACTTCACACCTATGAGGATTTCACACCACCTTCTCCCACTACAACCCTTCATATTCATGAAGCAGAAGTGAGGACGCAGTTTAACCCTTTAGACCTACTAAATAACCAATTTAATTCAATTCAATTGTAAGGTCTTTATATCAAGCTCTGCTGTGTTCAAGCTATTAATTACTGCGCGCAGGAGAGCCAAAACACACATCAAACATTAAAGTTCAGTTATCCCAGCTTTAACCTTGGGATGCCTCAGCTTCTCCTTTATATCCCCCACACTCAACTCTCTGCATCAGGAAGCTCCTGGCACTGGTCACCCTGGGAGTTTCGTCCTTCTACGCCCCAACAGTTAGCAGATAACATAGTGAAGCATCGCCAAGCAGTTTTCACAAGGTCAAGCTGACACAAAATTTGACTCTGACTTTAAACACTGGTCACTTCAGGTGTTGCTCTGATATACAGGAAATGACATCACGGCTCAAACTCTTTGTCAGTAAACCATTTCTTTATTTAACATGTAAAATTTTGGTTTAACTGTTGCAAGATTTCATTACACAAACAAGCTGAAAAAAAACTGCAGAACACATGGATCAATGCATTCAATAAAAATATAACAGGAAACAGATTTCTTAATCAAACTGCTGGAACAAAGCTAACCACTCAACACAAACACTACAGTAGAACAGTTTAGAAAGCTTAAAATGTAACGAGAGGCACATTTTCATAGGTGCCTAATCAGATCTTTACAGAAGACTCCACCTGAACTCTGTGGAGCCTGATCTCAAAGATTTAAGTCTGACCCTGAAACCAGAAGAGGATCTTTCTGTCTCTGCAAGGCAAGGCAAGGCAAGGCAAATTTATTTGTATAGCACAATTCAACAACAAGGTGATTCAAAGTGCTTTACAGAGACATTAGAAACAAAAACAAATAAAAAGCATGATTTAAAATTGATTAAAACAAGCAAACAAACAAACTAAGTAAACACACACATTTCACACCTGTTCGCGCGATCTGAACCCTTATCGTAAGGGGAGCTACCAGTCCTTCTGTGGACGAGCTACTTTCTATTTTAAATTCCCTGAATTTAAAATATTCTGTAGACCCAGTCTAGACCCAGTTGGGGAGCTACCCAGAGCTCTAAACCCACTTAACAAACAAACAAAACAAACAAAACAGTATATAAAATCAAAACAGATAAAATCAGAAATAGATAAGATCAGTAGTTAGTGTAAGTTTTGAAATTTAAGCTTAAAAGTGTGGATTTGGTGCTTTATTCAAATGCAGCTGAGAACAGGTGAGTCTTCAACCTGGATTTAAATAAACTGAGTGTTTCAGCTGATCTGAGGCTTTCTGGGAGTTTGTTCCAGATATAAGGAGCATAAAAGCTGAATGCAGCTTCTCCGTGTCTGGTTCTGACTCTGGGAACTGATAAAAGACCGGATCCAGATGACCTGAGGGATCTGGAAGGTTCATACTGGGTCAGGAGGTCACTGACCCAGTATGCAGATTCACTGTGATCCAGAGATGGTAATGATTTCAGTCCTGCATCACGCTGATGTTTGCACAGAGGAGATAATTTAGTAAATGTTTTTGAACATTGGTAACAGTAAAACAGTTCCTTCATAATCATTATGCAAATTTTTACTCTGTGAATGGTACTCATGGCCATTGACCAGTGGTTGTTGATCAATGGTCATAAGAATTTGCATATTAATGATGAAGAAACTGACCTCACAGCCCATTGTTCATTCATTGGGCTGGTTTCAGTCGTTATGCAAATGTACTGTTTACAAGATTAACTTAAAAGCGGGAATCAAGACGTAACAGTTTATTTGTAACATGGAATCGTTTGTGAGTGGAGTATGAACTGAGATTACTCAAACTCTTTCACAGATGAAGTTCTCTTTCATGTGTCTGCGTTCATGCTTAGTATGATCACATGATTGCGAAAAGGTTTTGTCACAGTGTCTGCACTTGTATGGTTTCTCTCATGTGTGGACTCGTTTATGCTTTTCAAGCTGACGTGCACTGATGAAGGATGACCTACACTGATCGCAGACATGCTTTTTAACGCCACTGTGAGTGAGTTCATATTGTTTGAAGTGCTTTGAAGTGGTGAAGCCTCTCCTGCATTCTTTACAGTAGTTCATTTCGTCTCCAGTGTGTCTACGTTGATGTATTTTCAGAGTCCTTCAATGACTTCATGTTTTTCCACAAAGGTCACAACAAAAGTCTTTCCCATAGCGATGACAGGGTTGAGAACTTGATCCATCTGTGTTGCTCTGCTTCTAAACAAAGACACAAAGACAGTGTAAGTCAGTCCGTCAACATTTTTATCCTGAACGTCGCCTGAAATAAAGAGCATCTCTGCCAAAGTCCAATTACATTTTACTGATTACATTATCACACTCAGCTCAATTTAATGTGCTATAAAAACGATAAGAGTAAAAACATTAAATTAATACTAGTTTAATGCTACAATAACAGTAATACAATTCTCAAACACTATCCCTAAAAACCTGTGATCAGAGTCTGAATAATCATTCAGAGCTGCCTTTCCATGCAGTAGAATTGCTAACATGCTAACACAATTTGATGAGCAGAGTTGTTTCAAACAGTCGGGCTGACAAGATAAACATAAAAATACATACCTCACAGTAACTGCACTTGTAGAGTCTTTCTGGTGTGGATCTGTTGGTGTCGTCTCAGAGAATGTGGAGATTTAAAAGTCTTCTCACACAGGTCACATTTATAAGGGCTCTCCTCAGAGTGGGTAAACATGTGACATCGTAACTCTGTGTTTGTAGCAAAGTGTTTGCCACACTGATCACAACTGTACACATCATGTCTGGTGTGAATGCGTAGGTGTGTATTTCGCCTCCCTATCCGGCTGAAAGTTTTTCCACAAATGTCACAGCTGTATGCCTTAATTCCAGAGTGGGTAACTAGATGACTCCGTAAGCTGCTACTGTGAGTAAAAGCTCTGCCACACTGATCACAGCTGTACGCTTTAAGTCCACTGTGGATGAGTTGGTGTGTTTTTAAGTTTCCAGGGTGGGTAAAAGACTTTCCACACTCGTCACAGCTGAATGGTTTCTCTCCACTGTGGATCAGTTGGTGTGTTTTTAAGCTTCCAGACTTGCTAAAAGACTTTCCACACTCGTCACAGCTGAATGGTCTCTCTCCAGTGTGGATCAGTTGGTGTGCTTTTAAGTTTCCAGAGTGGGTAAAAGACTTTCCACACTCATCACAGCTGAACGGTCTCTCTCCAGTGTGGATCAGTTGGTGTGCTTTTAAGCTTCCAGAGTGGGTAAAAGACTTTCCACACTCATCACAGCTGAATGGTCTCTCTCCAGTGTGGATCAGTTGGTGTGTTTTTAAGCTTCCAGAGTGGGTAAAAGACTTTCCACACTCATCACAGCTGAACGGTCTCTCTCCAGTGTGGATCAGTTGGTGTGCTTTTAAGTTTCCAGAGTGGGTAAAAGACTTTCCACACTCATCACAGCTGAATGGTCTCTCTCCAGTGTGGATCAGTTGGTGTGCTTTTAAGTTTCCAGAGTGGGTAAAAGACTTTCCACACTCATCACAGCTGTACGCTTTAAGTCCACTGTGGATGAGATGGTGTCTTTTTAGGGCTTTCTTCCAGGAAAAAGACTTTCCACACTCGTCACAGCTGAACGGTCTCTCTCTGGTGTGAATGACCTGATGCATTTTTAGGGAAGCTTTCACAGTAATGTCTTTCCCAAACTCGTCACAGTATTTTTTTCTTCCACTTCTTTCTTCAACGAATTTGTCGGGCTCCTGAGAGCGCTGACTTCTCGATCCACGTTGGTCCTGCAGTGACAGAGATACAAACAGAGGCAGTGAGTTGTGGGAAATACATTATTCTAACCGGCCTTTTATTAGTGGTATTTTGTGACCTTTTATTAAATAAGTAGTTATACTTATTTTCATACACACATTGCAAATGTGCTCATGAGAGTTGGCATTCAGTCTTTTGAGGGTCAATGCAAACACACTTACAGACACAGATAAATAATAGACTTGTTTCTAGGGCAAAGGTGAGAGACATTTGGCCTCCAAAGTGCCTGTACGCCTGCTCAGAGAGATTAGCACAGGATATATATATATATATATATATATATATATATATATATATATATATATATATATATATATATATATATATAGTGATCAGTGAGATGCTTGGCTACAAGTTGAACAGCCACAAGGGGTAGTACCCTCCATGGAGAAGGAGGCTAGAGGGTAAGATCAAAGTAGCACGGAGCGAGTTTAGCCAACTAACGGAGTTGCAGAAAGGTGCAACAAAGAAGGTGCATAAGAAATACAGCAAGCTGTCCATACCTGAGGCCTTGGAAACTGCCAAGCAAAGACTCACAGCCTTGGCCAGCCGCTTGAGGAGGTACACCAGAGAGATAGAGGGCAGGAGAATAAACCAGCTGTTCTCCACAGAACCAGCAAAGGTGTACTCTCAGTGGCAAGGGAACAATAACAATAAGAGAACAGCACCCCAAAGGCTAGAGACGGAGCAATACTGGAAGAGCATATGGGAGAAGGACGCAACCCATAACGGCAATGCTCAGTGGCTATTGGATCTGAGGGCAGACCACAGCGACCTCCCTGAACAGGGTCCAGTAACCATCACAGTGGCAGATATCCAAGAAAGGGTCCCCAGTATGAAGAGTTGGACAGCACCAGGGCCCGACATGGTTCACGCCTACTGGCCGAAGAAGCTGACTGCACTCCACGAGCGTCTGGCAGCACAAATGAACCAGCTGCTAGTTAACGAGAGACACTCGGAATGGCTAACCGAAGGTCGGACGGTCCTGATCCCCAAGGACCCCAAGAAGGGACTGGTCCCCTCCAACTACCGACCAATAACCTGCCTCAGTACTACATGGAAGCTCCTGTCAGGCATCATATCGGCTAAGGTGAACAGGCACATGGGTCAATACATGAGTGGGACACAGAAAGGAATTGGCAAGAATACCAGAGGCGCAAAACACCAGCTACTGGTAGACAGAACAGTCAGCCGAGACTGCAAGACCAGACTGACCAACCTGTGCACTGCCTGGATTGATTACAATCAATCAATCTTTATTTATAAAGCACTTTTCATACAAAAAATGTAGCACAAAGTGCTTTACATAGTTAAAAGCAGCCCACCCCACCCTCCAACTCACTCCCCACACTCTCATTAACATAAATGATGTGAATACACACATATCTCCCCCACACACACACACACACACACACACACACACACACACACACACACACACACTTAAAAAGTAAAAATTGGGCTGGGTTCACATGAGCCAAGTGAGGAAACACTATAACAGGGAGCCGTCTGCACCGGGAGCCGGTCACAGACCGCAGCCTCCAGACTGGGCACACAGCAGGAGGGAGGCAAAGGAGCCCCCCAGCCAGGCTGAGAGGACCCCCAGAGACCCAGCAGCCACGGTCGATCACAGCCCCGGTGCAGAGAGCCCCCTCCGAGGAAACACTGGAGATATGCCACAATAGGCTATATACAGGGTAAAATGATAAAATAAATAAGAACGGGATACAATATAAATATACATATAAATAGAGTAAGAAGATTAAAAAATGAATAAGAATAAAATCAATAAATATTAGGTAAAGCCTAAATTAATAATAAAATAACAGGATAGAATAAATAAGCATAAAATAAATAAACGCTAAGTAAAAGCTAAATTAAAAAGGTGGGTCTTGAGCCTGTTCTTAAAAACATGTACGTTCTCTGCGGCCCTGAGCTCCTCCGGCAGGCTGTTCCACAGACGAGGACCATACCACTGAAAAGCTGCCTCTCCGTGAGTATGTGTCCTGACTTTAGGGACAATCAAAAGGCCAGTACCAGAGGACCTCAGGGTCCGCGAGGGTTCATATGGTAAAAGCAGATCTGAGAGATAAGAAGGCCCAAGACCATTAAGACATTTAAAAACCAATAAAAGAACTTTAAAATCGATCCTGAAACACACGGGGAGCCAATGCAGCGATTCTAAAACCGGTGTAATGTGGGCCCGCCCTCTGGTCTTCGTCAGCACGCGAGCTGCCGAGTTGTAAAGTTGAAATATTCTTCTTAGGAAGACCAGAGAGCAAGAAGGCCTATGACTCAATGCCCCACAGCTGGATACTGGAATGCCTAGAATTGTACAAGATCAATGGGACCCTAAGAGCCTTCATCAGGAACTCAATGGGGATGTGGCGTACAACACTAGAGGCCAACTCCAAGCCCATAGCACAAGTCACCATCAAGTGCGGGATCTACCAAGGAGATGCTCTGTCCCCACTGCTGTTCTGCATAGGCCTGAACCCCCTCAGTGAGATCATTAACAAGACTGGCTACGGATACAGACTACGGAACGGAGCAGTTGTCAGCCACCTCCTGTACATGGATGACATCAAGCTGTATGCCAAGAGTGAACGAGACATCGATTCACTGATCCACACTACCAGGCTATACAGCAATGACATTGGAATGTCGTTCGGACTGGGGAAGTGTAGTCGGATGGTAACAAAGAGAGGGAAGGTAGTCAGAACTGAGGGGATTGAACTACCAGAAGGCAACATTGCAGACATAGAGGACAGTTACAAGTACCTGGGGATCCCGCAGGCAAATGGGAACCATGAAGAGGCCGCTAGAAAAGCTGCAACCACCAAGTACCTGCAGAGGGTCAGGCAAGTCCTGAGGAGTCAGCTGAATGGTAAGAACAAGATCCGGGCCATCAACACGTACGCCCTGCCCGTGATCAGGTACCCTGCTGGGGTAATAGGCTGGCCAAAGGAGGAGATAGAAGCCACTGACATAAAGACAAGAAAGCTCCTTACCATGCATGGAGGGTTTCACCCCAAGTCCAGCACCCTGAGGCTGTACGCTAAGCGGAAGGAAGGGGGCCGGGGACTGGTGAGTGTCAGCACCACAGTCCAGGATGAGACAAGGAACATCCAAGAATACATTGGGAAGATGGCCCCAACTGACCGAGTGCTCAGTGAATACCTCAGGCAGCAGAAACCCAAGAAAGAGGAGGGAGACGAGGAACCATCATGGAAGGACAGGCCCCTGCACGGTATGTACCACCGGCAGATAGAGGAGGTGGCTGATATCCAGAAATCCTACCAGTGGCTGGACAAAGCTGGACTGAAAGACAGCACAGAGGCACTAATCATGGCAGCACAAGA